>NC_056745.1:563995581-564140581 GCF_019279795.1 Protopterus annectens
TGTTTGTGGAGATGATGCTAATGTCAGTGAAAATACAGAAACAACATGTCACTAGGCTGATGTTCCTCATAGAGATTGTAAAACATACATAAGTGAACATAATAATGTCGTGTAGAAATAAGGAGGAAATAAAAATAGTGTAGACAATGAAATAATCAAAAGTTATCCTGCACTGTTGTACGAAATTTAATTTGAAATTGTTTACATAAATCTTTCTGCTGCTGCCTAACAAATGATTCTGCAGACAGAGGAAGACATTTGAAATGGCACTCCCTTCCTTTCAATTCTGAGCTGTCAGTTGCAGTGGCAGTTTTCACACCTCTGCAGTAGTGTGGGAGGAGGGGACTTTCAATTCAAGCAGGACTACAAAAGAACACTTAGAACAAAGGCATCCAATTTAGCTACAACTCTGTCTGCTGCTAGATAACTTCAAATTATACTGTAAAGCAAGCTCTGATCTAAACACAAATGAGGGTGATTAGCAACAGAAAAGAAGCAGGCCTAACACAGAAGGAATCCAAACTGACAATGAGTCACAGATTTCCCATTATATGTCAATGGCATGGGAAATCACTGTTACTTCCTTATGTCTGGCATGAGTCACATAAAGGAGACTTGAAATGCTTTATGGGAAAGAGAAAGGCTTGAAGGAGAAGAAGATCACGTTGATATAGCAAGCCCCATCGGTAGCCATGTTGTGGTAAACTATCTAAAATTACTAATAAAGCACTTGGAGTCAATTTTAGGTGTTAAAATAGGTCTGGAAACAAAGATAGACTGAAAAAAACATATTTTTTTAGTTCTAGGGTGGAGTGTTCCTTTAATATGTCCAAACTGTAAGAAACGGAATCACCAGTAATAAGCCACAGTGTGCAGAGCAGTTAATATGTCCAAACTGTAAGAAACAAAATCACCAGTCAAAAGCAACAGTGTGCGCAGCAGCTAATATGTCAAAAATGTAAGAAACAATATTATCAGCGATAAGCAACAGTGTGCAGAGCAGTTAATCTATCGAAATTGTTAAAAACAAAATCACCAGTAATAAGTAACAGTGTGCAGAGCAGTTAATAATTTCCATATTGTAAGAAACAAAATCACCAGTAATAAGCAACAGTGTGCAGAGCAGTTAATATGTCAAAACTGTAAGAAACAAAATCAACAGTAAAAAGCAACAGTGTGCAGAGCAGTTAATATGTCAGAACTATAAGAAACAAAATCACCAGTAATAAGGAACAGTGTGTAGACCAGTTAATGTCAAAACTGTAGGAAACAAAATCACCAGGAAAAGTAAGTGTGCACAGCAGTTAATATGTCAAAACTGTAAGAAACAATATTATCAGCGATAAGCAACAGTGTGCAGAGCAGTTAATATATTAAAATTGTTAGAAACAAAATAAACAGTAATAAGTAACAGTGTGCAGAGCAATTAATAATGTCCAAACTGTAAGAAACAAAATCAAGAGTAAAAAGCAACAGTTTGTAGAGCAGTTAATATGTCAAAACTGTAAGAAACAAAATCACCAGTAAAAAGCAATACTGTGCAGAGCAGTTAAAATGTCAAAACTGTAAGAAATAAAACCATGAGCAATAAGCAACAGTGTGCAGAGCAGTTAATATGTCAAAACTGTAAGAAACAAAATCACCAGTAAAAAGTAACAGTGTGCAGAGCAGTTAATATGTCCAAACTGTAAGAAACAAAATCACCATAAAAACCAACAGTGTGCACAGCAGTTAATATGTCAAAACTGTAAGAAACAAAATCACCAGTAAAAAACCACAGTGTGCACAGCAGTTAATATGTCAAAACTGTAAGAATCAAAATCACCAGCAATAAGAAACAGTGTGCAGAGCAGTTAAAATGTCAAAACTGTAAGAAACAAAATCACAAGTAATAAGCAACAGTGTGCAGAGCAGTTAATATGTCCAAACTGTAAGAAACAAAATCACCAGTAAAAAGCAACAGTGTGCAGAGTAGTTAATATGTCCAAACTGTAAGAAATAAAATCATGAGCAATAAGCAACAGTGTGCAGAGCAGTTAATATGTCCAATTTGTAAGAAACAACATCACCAGTAATAAGTAACATTGTGCAGAGCAGTTAATATGTCAAAACTGTAGAAATAAAATCATGAGCAATAAGCAAAAGTGTGCAGAGCAGTTAATATGTCAAAACAGTAAGAGACAGAATCACAAGTAATAAGCAACAGTGTGCAGAGCAGTTAATATGTCCGAACTGTAAGAAACAAAATCACCAGTAAAATGCAGCAGGGTGTAGAGCAGTTAATGTCAAAACTGTAAGAAACAAAATCACCAGTAATAAGTAACAGTGTGCAGAGCTGTTAATATGTCCAAATTGTAAGAAACAAAATCAACAGCAAAAAGTAAGTGTGAAGAGCAGTTAATATGTCCAAACTGTAAGAGACAGAATCACCAGAAATAAGCAACAGTGTGCAGAGCAGTTAATATGTCAAAACTGTAAGAAACAAAATCACCAGCAATAAGCAACAGTGTGCAGAGCAGTTAATATGTCCAAACTGTAAGAAACAAAATCAACAGTAAAAAGCAACTATGTGCAGAGCAGTTAATATGTCCGAACTGTAAGAAAGAAAATCACCATTAATAAGCAATAGTGTGCAGAGCAGTTTATATGTCCGAACTGTAAGAAACAAAATCATCAGCAATAAGCAACAGTATGCAGAGCAGTTAATATGTCGAAACTGTAAGAAAGAAAATCACCAGTAATAAGCAACACTGTGCAGAGCAATTAATATGTCAAAACTGTAAGAGACAGAATCACAAGTAAAAAGCAACAGTGTGCAGAGCAGTTAATATGTCCAAACTGTAAGAAACAAAATAACCAGTAAAAAGTATGCGTGCACAGCTGTTAATACATCCGAATTGTAAGAAACAAAATCACCAGTAATAAGCAACAGTGTGCAGAGCACTTAATATGTCCAAACTGTACGAAACAAAATCACCAGTAATAAGCAACAGTGTGCAGAGCAGTTAATATGTCAAAATTGTAAGAAACAAAATCATGAGTAATAAGCGACAGGTTGCAAAGCAGTTAAAATGTCCAAATTGTAAGAAACAAAATCACCAGTAATAAGCAACAGTGTGCAGAGCAGTTAATATGTCCAAATTGTAAGAAACAAAATCACCAGTAAAAAGCAACAGTGTGCAGAGCAGTTAATATGTCCAAACTGTAAGAAACAAAATCAACAGCAATAAGGAACAGTGTGCAGAGCAGTTAATATAACCAAACTGTACGAAACAAAATCACCAGGAAAAAGTAAGTGTGCAGAGCAGTTAATATGTCAAAACTGTAAGAAACAAAATCACCAGTAAAAAGTAAGTGTGCAGAGCAGTTAATATGTCCAAAATGTAAGAAACAAAATCACCAGTAATAAGCAACAGTGTGCAGAGAAGTTAATATGTCGAAATTGTAAGAAACAAAATCACCAGTAATAAGCAACAGTGTGCAGAGAAGTTAATATGTCCGAACTGTAAGAAACAAAATCACCAGTAAAAGCAACAGTGTGCACAGCAGTTAATATGTCAAAACTGTAAGAAACAAAATCACCAGTAATAAGCAACAGTGTGCAGAGCAGTTAATATGTCAAAACTGTAAGAAACAAAATCAACAGTAAAAAGCAAAGTGTGCAGAGCAGTTAATATGTCCGAACTATAAGAAACAAAATCACCAGTAATAAGGAACAGTGTGCAGACCAGTTAATGTCAAAACTGTAGGAAACAAAATCACCAGTAAAAGCAACAGTGTGCAGAGCTGCTAATATGTCCGAACTGTAAGAAACAAAATCACCAGTCAAAAGCAACAGTGTGCACAACAGTTTATATGTCAAAACTGTAAGAAACAATATTATCAGCGATAAGCAACAGTGTGCAGAGCAGTTAATATATCGAAATTGTTAGAAACAAAATAAACAGTAATAAGTAACAGTGTTCAGAGCAATTAATAATGTCCAAACTGTAAGAAACAAAATCAACAGTAAAAAGCAACGGTGTGTAGAGCAGTTAATATGTCCAAACTGTAAGAAACAAAATCAGGAGTAATAAGCAACAGTGTGCAGAGCAGTTAAAATGTCCAAATTGTAAGAAACAAAATCACCAGTAATAAGCAACAGTGTGCAGAGCAGTTAATATGTCCAAACTGTAAGAAACAAAATCACCAGTAAAAAGTAAGTGTGCACAGCAGTTAATATGTGAAAACTGTAAGAAACAAAATCACCAGTAAAAAGTAAGTGTGCAGAGCAGTTAATATGTCCGAACTGTAAGAAACAAAATCAACAGTAATAAGCAACAGTGTGCAGAGCAGTTAATATGTCCAAATTGTAAGAAACGGAATCACCAGTAATAAGCCACAGTGTGCAGAGCAGTTAATATGTCCAAACTGTAAGAAACAAAATCACCAGTAATAAGGAACAGTGTGAGAACCAGTTAATGTCAAAACTGTAGGAAACAAAATCACCAGTAAAAGCAACAGTGTGCAGAGCTGCTAATATGTCCGAACTGTAAGAAACAAAATCACCAGTCAAAAGCAACAGTGTGCACAGCAGTTTATATGACAAAACTGTAAGAAACAATATTATCAGCGATAAGCAACAGTGTGCAGAGCAGTTAAGATATCGAAATTGTTAGAAACAAAATAAACAGTAATAAGTGACAGTGTGCAGAGCAATTAATAATGTCCAAATTGCAAGAAACAAAATCACCAGTAATAAGCAACAGTGTGCAGAGCAATTAATAATGTCCAAACTGTAAGAAACAAAATCAACAGTGAAAAGCAACAGTGTGCAGAGCAGTTAATATATCCAAATTGTAAGAAACAAAATCACCAGTAATAAGTAACAGTGTGCAGAGCAATTAATAATGTCCAAATTGTAAGAAACAAAATCACCAGTAATAAGCAACAGAGTGCAGAGCAGTTAATATGTCCGAACTGTAAGAAACAAAATCACCAGTACTAAGCAACAGGGTGCAGAGCATTTAATATGTCAAAACTGTAAGAAACAAAATTACCAGTAATAACCAACAGTGTGCAGAGCAGTTAATATGTCCGAACTGTAAGAAACAAAATCACCAGTAAAAGCAACAGTGTGCAGAGCAGTTAATATGTCAAAACTGTAAGAAATAAAACCATGAGCAATAAGCAACAGTGTGCAGAGCAGTTAATATGTCAAAACTGTAAGAAATAAAATCACCAGTAAAAAACCACAGTGTGCAGAGCAGTTAATATGTCAAAACTGTAAGAGACAGAATCACAAGTAATAAGCAACATTGTGCAGAGCAGTTAATATGTCCAAACTGTAAGAAAAAAAATCACCAGTAAAAAGCAATTGTGTGCAGAGCAGTTAATATGTCCAAATTGAAAGAAACAAAATCACCAGTAAAAAGTAAGTGTGCAAAGCAGTTAATATGTCCGAACTGTAAGAAACAGAATCACCAGAAATAAGCAACAGTGTGCAGAGCAGTTAATATGTCAAAACTGTAAGAAACAAAATCAGCAGCAATAAGCAACAGTGTGCAGAGCAGTTAATATGTTTGAACTGTAAGAAACAATATCACCAGCAATAAGCAACAGTGTGCAGAGCAGTTAATATGTCAAAACTGTAAGAAACAAAATCACCAGTAATAAGCAACAGTGTGCAGAGCAGTTAATATATCAAAACTGTAAGAGACAGAATCACATGTAAAAAGCAACAGTGTGCAGAGCAGTTAATATGTCCGAACTGTAAGAAACAAAATCACATGTAAAAAGTAAGTGTGCACAGCAGTTAATATGTCTGGACTGTAAGAAACAAAATCACCAGTAATAAGCAACAGTGTGCAGAGCAGTTAATATGTCCGAACTGTAAGAAGCAAAATCACCAGAAATAAGCAACAGTGTGCAGAGCAGTTAATATGTCAAAACTGTAAGAAACAAAATCACCAGTAATAAGCAACAGTGTGCAGAGCAGTTAATATGTCCAAACTGTAAGAAACAAAATCACCAGTAATAAGCAACAGTGTGCAGAGCAGTTAATATGTCCAAACTGTAAGAAACAAAATCACCAGTAATAAGCAACAGTGTGCAGAGCAGTTAATATGTCCAAACTGTAAGAAACAAAATCAGGAGTAATAAGCAACAGTGTGCAGAGCAGTTAAAATGTCCAAATTGTAAGAAACAAAATCACCAGTAATAAGCAACAGTGTGCAGAGCAGTTAATATGTCCAAACTGTAAGAAACAAAATCACCAGTAAAAGCAACAGTGTGCACAGCAGTTAATATGTCAAAACTGTAAGAAACAAAATCACCAGTAATAAGTAACAGTGTGCAGAGCAGTTAATATGTCCAAACTGTAAGAAACAAAATCACCAGTAATAAGCAACAGTGTGCAGAGCAGTTAATATGTCCAAATTGTAAGAAACAAAATCACCAGTAATAAGCAACAGTGTGCAGAGCAGTTAATATGTCAAAACTGTAAGAAACAAAATCACCAGTAATAAGCAACAGTGTGCAGAGCAGTTAATATGTCAAAACTGTAAGAAACAAAATCACCAGTAATAAGCAACAGTGTGCAGAGCAGTTAATATGTCAAAACTGTAAGAAACAAAATCACCAGTAAAAAGCAACAGTGTGCAGAGCAGTTAATATGTCCGAACTGTAAGAAACAAAATCACCAGTAATAAGCAACAGTGTGCAGAGCAGTTAATATGTCAAAATTGTAAGAAACAAAGTCACCAGTAATAAGCAACAGTGTGTAGAGCAGTTAATATGTCCGAACTTTAAGAAACAAAATCACCCGTGAAAGCAACAGTGTGCACAGCAGTTAATATGTCCGAACTGTAAGAAACAAAATCACCAGTAATAAGCAACAGTGTGCAGAGCAGTTAATATGTCAAAACTGTAAGAAACAAAATCACCAGTAATAAGCAACAGTGTGCAGAGCAGTTAATATGTCAAAACTGTAAGAAACAAAATCACCAGTAAAAAGTAAGTGTGCAGAGCAGTTAATATGTTTGAACTGTAAGAAACAAAATCAACAGTAATAAGCAACAGTGTGCAGAGCAGTTAATATATCAAAATTGTAAGAAACAAAATCACCAGTAATAAGTAACAGTGTGCAGAGCAGTTAATATGTCAAAATTGTAAGAAACAAAATCACCAGTAATAAGCAACAGTGTGCAGAGCAGTTAATATGTCAAAACTGTAAGAAACAAAATCACCAGTAAAAAGCAACAGTGTGCAGAGCAGTTAATATGTCCAAACTGTAAGAAACAAAATCACCAGTAAAAGCAACAGTGTGCACAGCAGTTAATATGTCCAAATTGTAAGAAACAAAATCACCAGTAATAAGCAACAGTGTGCAGAGCAGTTAATATGTAAAACTGTAAGAAACAAAATCACCAGTAATAAGCAACAGTGTGCAGAGCAGTTAATATGTCAAAACTGTAAGAAACAAAATAACCAGTAATAAGCAACAGTGCGCAGAGCAGCTAATAAGTCAAAACTGTAAGAAATAAAATCACGAGTAAAAGCAACAGTATGCACACCAGTTAATATGTCAAAACTGTAAAAAACAAAATGATCAGTAATAAGCAACAGTGTGTAGAGCAGTTAATATGTCAAACTGTAAGAAACAAAATCACCAGTAATAAGCAACAGTGTGCAGAGCAGTTAATATGTCAAACTGTAAGAAACAAAATCACCAGTAATAAGCAACAGTATGCACAGCAGTTAATATGTCAAAACTGTAAGAAACAAAATCACCAGTAAAAAGCAACAGTGTGCAGAGCAGTTAATATGTCTGAACTGTAAGAAACAAAATCACCATTAGAAGCAACAGTGTGCAGAGCAGTTAATATGTCAAAACTGTAAGAAACAAAATCACCAATAAGCAACAGTGTGCAGAGCAGTTAATATGTCAAACTGTAAGAAACAAAATCACCAGTAATAAGCAACAGTGTGCAGAGCAGTTAATATGTGAAAACTGTATGAAACAAAATCACCAGCAATAAGCAACAGTGTGCAGAGCAGTTAATATGACAAAACTGTAAGAAACAAAATCACCAGTAATAAGCAACAGTGTGCAGAGCAGTTAATATGTCAAATTGTAAGAAACAAAATCACCAGTAATAAGCAACAGTGTGCAGAGGAGTTAATATGTGCAAACTGTAAGAACAAAATCACCAGTTATAAGCAACAGTGTGCAGAGCAGTTAATATGTCAAAACTGTAAGAAACAAAATAACCAGTAATAAGCAACAGTGCGCAGAGCAGCTAATAAGTCAAAACTGTAAGAAATAAAATCACGAGTAAAAGCAACAGTGTGCAGAGCAGTTAATATGTCAAAACTGTAAGAAACAAAATCACCAGTAAAAAGCAACAGTGTGCAGAGCAGTTAATATGTCAAAACTGTAAGAAACAAAATCACCAGTAATAAGCAACAGTGTGCAGAGCAGTTAATATGTCTGAACTGTTAGAATCAAAATCACCAGTAATATGAAACAGTGTGCAGAGCAGTTAATATGTCAAAACTGTAAGAAACAAAATCACCAGTAATAAGCAACAGTGTGCAGAGCAGTTAATATGTCCGAACTGTAAGAAACAAAATCACCAGTAATAAGCAACAGTGTGCAGAGCAGTTAATGTCAAAACTGTAAGAAACAAAATCACCAGTAATAAGCAACAGTGTGCACAGAGCAGTTAATATGTCAAAACTGTAAGAAACAAAATCACCAGTAATAAGCAACAGTGTGCAGAGCAGTTAATATGTCAAAACTGTAAGAAACAAAATCACCAGTAATAAGCAACAGTGTGCAGAGCAGTTAATATGTCAAAACTGTAAGAAACAAAATCACCAGTAAAAAGCAACAGTGTGCAGAGCAGTTAATATGTCCAAACTGTAAGAAACAAAATCACCAGTAATAAGCAACAGTGTGCAGAGCAGTTAATATGTCCAAACTGTAAGAAACAAAATCACCAGTAATAAGCAACAGTGTGCAGAGCAGTTAATATGTCAAAACTGTAAGAAACAAAATCACCAGTAATAAGCAACAGTGTGCAGAGCAGTTAATATGTCAAAACTGTAAGAAACAAAATCACCAGTAATAAGCAACAGTGTGCAGAGCAGTTAATATGTCCAAACTGTAAGAAACAAAATCACCAGTAATAAGCAACAGTGTGCAGAGCAGTTAATATGTCCAAACTGTAAGAAACAAAATCACCAGTAAAAAGCAACAGTGTGCAGAGCAGTTAATATGTCAAAACTGTAAGAAACAAAATCACCAGTAATAAGCAACAGTGTGCAGAGCAGTTAATATGTCAAAACTGTAAGAAACAAAATCACCAGTAAAAAGCAACATTGTGCAGAGCAGGTAATATGTCTCAACTGTAAGAAACAAAATCAACAGTAATAAGCAACAGTGTGCAGAGCAGTTAATATGTCCAAACTGTAAGAAACAAAATCACCAGTAATAAGCAACAGTGTGCGCAGCAGCTAATATGTCAAAACTGTAAGAAACAAAATCAACAGTAAAAAACAACAGTGTGCAGAGCAGTTAATATGTCGAAACTGTAAGAAATTATATCACCAGTATTAAGCAACTGTGTGCAGAGCAGTTAATATGTCAAAACTGTAAGAAACAATATTATCAGTGATAAGCAACAGTGTGCAGAGCAGTTAATATGTCAAAACTGTAAGAAACAAAATAACCAGTAATAAGCAACAGTGTGCAGAGCAGTTAATATGTCAAAACTGTAAGAAACAATATTATCAGTGATAAGCAACAGTGTGCAGAGCAGTTAATATGTCAAAACTGTAAGAAACAAAATCTCAAGTAAAAAGCAACAGTGTCCCGAGCAGTTAATATGTGCGAACTGCAAGAAACAAAATCACCAGTAAAAGAAACAGTGTGCAGAGCAGTTAATATGTCCAAACTGTAAGAAACAAAATCACCAGTAAAAAGCAAAAGTGTGCCGAGCAGTTAATATGTCCAAATTGTAAGAAACAAAATCACCAATAATAACCAACAATGAGCAGAGCAGTTAATATGTCAAAACAGTAAGAAGCAAAATCACCAGTAAAAATTAAGTGTGCAGAGTAGTTTATATGTCCGAAGTGTAAGAAACAGAATCACCAGTAATAAGCAACAGTGTGCAGAGCAATTAATATGTCAAAACTGTAAGAAACAAAATCACCAGTAATAAGCAACAGTGTGCAGAGCAGTTAATATGTCAAAATGTAAGAAACAAAGTCACCAGTAATAAGCAACAGTGTGCAGAGCAGTTAATATGTCAAAACTGTAAGAAACAAAATCACCAGTAAAAAGGAACAGTGTGCAGAGCAGTTAATATGTAAAAACTGTAAGAAATAAAATCATGAGCAATAAGCAACAGTGTGCACAGCAGTTAATATGTCCAAACTGTAAGAAACAAAATCACCAGTAATAAGCAACAGTGTGCAGAGCAGTTAATATGTCAAAACTGTAAGAAACAAAATCACGAGTAATAAGCAACAGTGTGCAGAGCAGTTAATATGTCCAAACTGTAAGAAACAGAATCAGCAGTAATAAGCAACAGTGTGCAGAGCAGTTAATATGTCAAAACTGTAAGAAACAAAATCACCAGTAAAAACTAAGTGTGCACAGCAGCTAATATGTCAAAACTGTAAGAAACAAAATCAACAGTAAAAAGCAACAGTGTGCAGAGCAGTTAATATGTCCAAACTGTAAGAAATTATATCACCAGTAATAAGCAACAGTGTGCAGAGCAGCTATGTCAACACTGTAATAAACAAAATCACTAGTAATAAGTAAGAGTGTGCAGAGCAGCTTCTGTCTGAACTGTAAGAAACAAAATCACCAGTAAAAGCAACAGTGTGCACAGTAGTTAATATGTCAAAACTGTAATAAACAAAATCACCAGTAAAAAGCAACAGTGTGCAGAGTAGTTAATATGTCCGAACTGTAAGAACCAAAATCACCAGTAATAAGCAACAGTGTGCAGAGCAGTTAATATGTCATAACAGTAAGAAACAAAATCACCAGTAATATGCAACAGTGTGCAGAGCAGTTAATATGTCCAAACTGTAAGAAACAAAATCACCAGTAATATGCAACAGTGTGCAGAGCAGTTAATATGTCCAAACTGTAAGAAATATCACCAGTAATAAGCAACAGTGTGCAGAGCAGTTAATATGTCAAAACTGTAAGAAACAAAATCACCAGTAATATGTAACAGTGTGCAGAGCAATTAATAATGTCCAAACTGTAAGAAACAAAATCACCAGTGATAAGCAACAGTGTGCAGAGCAGTTAATATGTCAAAACTGTAAGAAACAAAATCACCAGTAAAAAGCAACAGTGTGCACAGTAGTTAATATGTCAAAACTGTAAGAAACAAAATCACCAGCAATAAGTAACAGTGTGCAGAGCAGTTAATATGTCAATACTGTAAGAAACAAAATCGCCAGTAAAAAGCAACAGTGTGCAGAGCAGTTAATATGTCAAAACTGTAAGAAACAAAATCACCAGTATTAAGCAACAGTGTGCAGAGCAGTTAATATGTCCAAACTGTAATAAACAAAATCACCAGTCAAAAGCAACAGTGTGCAGAGCAGTTAATATGTCTAACTGTAAGAAACAAAATCACCAGTAAAAAGCAACAGTGTGCAGAGCAGCTAATATGTCAAAACTGTAAGAAACAATATTATCAGTAATAAGCAACAGTGTGCAGAGCAGTTAATATGTCAAAACTGTAAGAAACAAAATCAACAGTAATAAGCAACAGTGTGCAGAGCAGTTAATATGTCCAAACTGTAAGAAACAAAATCACCAGTAATAAGCAACAGTGTGCAGAGCAGTTAATATGTCCAAACTGTAAGAAACAAAATCACCAGTAATAAGCAACAGTGTGCAGAGCAGTTAATATGTCAAAACTGTAATAAACAAAATCACCAGTAATAAGTAACAGTGTGCAGAGCAGTTAATATGTCAAAACTGTAAGAAACAAAATCACCAGTAATAAGCAACAGTGTGCAGAGCAGTTAATATGTCCAAACTGTAAGAAACAAAATCACCAGTAATAAGCAACAGTGTGCAGAGCAGTTAATATGTCAAAACTGTAAGAAACAAAATCAACAGTAATAAGCAACAGTGTGCAGAGCAGTTAATATGTCCGAACTGTAAGAAACAAAATCACAAGTAATAAGCAACAGTGTGCAGAGCAGTTAATATGTCAAAACTGTAAGAAACAAAATCACCAGTAATAAGCAACAGTGTGCAGAGCAGTTAATATGTCAAAACTGTAAGAAACAAAATCACCAGTAATAAGCAACAGTGTGCAGAGCAGTTAATATGTCGAAATTGTAAGAAACAAAATCACCAGTAATAAGCAACAGTGTGCAGAGCAGTTAATATGTCCGAACTGTAAGAAACAAAATCACCAGTAAAAGCAACAGTGTGCACAGCAGTTAATATGTCAAAACTGTAAGAAACAAAATCACCAGTAAAAAGCAACAGTGTGCAGAGCAGTTAATATGTCAAAACTGTAAGAAACAAAATCACCAGTAATAAGCAACAGTGTGCAGAGCAGTTAATATGTCAAAACTGTAAGAAACAAAATCACCAGTAATAAGCAACAGTGTGCAGAGCAGTTAATATGTCAAACTGTAAGAAACAATATCTCCATTAATAAGTAACAGTGTGCAGAGCAGCTAATATGTCAAAACTGTAAGAAACAAAATCAACAGTAAAAAGCAACAGTGTGCAGAGCAGTTAATATGTCCAAACTGTAAGAAATTATATCACCAGTAATAAGCAACAGTGTGCAGAGCAGTTAATATGTCAAAATGTAAGAAACAAAATCACCAGTAAAAAGCAACAGTGTGCAGAGCAGTTAATGTCAAAACTGTAAGAAACAAAATCACCAGTAATAAGCAACAGTGTGCAGAGCAGTTAATATGTCCAAACTGTAAGAAACAAAATCACCAGTAATAAGCAACAGTGTGCAGAGCAGTTAATATGTCAAAACTGTAAGAAACAAAATCACCAGTAATAAGCAACAGTGTGCAGAGCAGTTAATATGTCAAAACTGTAAGAAACAAAATTATCAGCGATAAGCAACAGTGTGCAGAGCAGTTAATATGTCAAAATGTAAGAAACAAAGTCACCAGTAATAAGCAACAGTGTGCAGAGCAGTTAATATGTCAAAACTGTAAGAAACAAAATCACCAGTAATAAGCAACAGTGTGCAGAGCAGTTAATATGTCCGAACTGTAAGAAACAAAATCACCAGTAATAAGCAACAGTGTGCAGAGCAGTTAATATGTCAAAACTGTAAGAAACAAAATCACCAGTAATAAGCAACAGTGTGCAGAGCAGTTAATATGTCCAAATTGTAAGAAACAAAATCACCAGTAATAAGCAACAGTGTGCAGAGCAGTTAATATGTCAAAACTGTAAGAAACAAAATCACCAGTAATAAGCAACAGTGTGCAGAGCAGTTAATATGTCAAAACTGTAAGAAACAAAATCTCAAGTAAAAAGCAACAGTGTCCCGAGCAGTTAATATGTGCGAACTGCAAGAAACAAAATCACCAGTAAAAGAAACAGTGTGCAGAGCAGTTAATATGTCCAAACTGTAAGAAACAAAATCACCAGTAAAAAGCAACAGTGTGCCGAGCAGTTAATATGTCAGAACTGTAAGAAACAAAATCACTAGTAATAAGAAACAGTGTGCAGAGTAGTTAATATGTCCAAATTGTAAGAAACAAAATCACCAGTAATAACCAACAATGAGCAGAGCAGTTAATATGTCAAAACAGTAAGAAGAAAAATCACCAGTAATAAGCAACAGTGTGCAGAGCAGTTAATATGTCCAAACTGTAAGAAACAAAATCACCAGTAATAAGCAACTGTGTGCAGAGCAGTTAATATGTCAAAACTGTAAGAAACAAAATCACCAGTAATAAGCAACAGTGTGCAGAGCAGTTAATATATCAAAACTGTAAGAAACAAAATCACCAACAGTAAGCGTGTGCAGAGCAGTTAATATGTCCAAACTGTAAGAAACAAAATCACCAGTGATAAGCAACAGTGTGCAGAGCAGTTAATATGTCAAAACTGTAAGAAATAAAATCACCAGTAAAAAGCAACAGTGTGCAGTGCAGTTAATATGTCCAAACTGTAAGAAACAAAATCACCAGTAAAAGCAACAGTGTGCACAGCAGTTAATATGTCCAAATTGTAAGAATCAAAAACACCAGTAATAAGCAACAGTGTGCAGAGCAGTTAATATGTCAAAACTGTAAGAAACAAAATAACCAGTAATAAGCAACAGTGTGCAGTGCAGTTAATATGTCCAAACTGTAAGTAACAAAATCACCAGTAAAAAGCAACAGTGTGCACAGTAGTTAATATGTCAAAACTGTAAGAAACAAAATCACCAGCAATAAGTAACAGTGTGCAGAGCAGTTAATATGTCAATACTGTAAGAAACAATATTATCAGTGATAAGCAACAGTGTGCAGAGCAGTTAATATGTCAAAACTGTAAGAAACAAAATCACCAGTAAAAAGCAACAGTGTGCAGAGCAGTTAATATATCCAAATTGTAAGAAACAAAATCACCAGTAATAAGTAACAGTGTGCAGAGCAATTAATAATGTCAAAACAGTAAGAAGCAAAATCAAGAGTAAAAAGCAACAGTTTGTAGAGCAGTTAATATGTCCAAACTGTAAGAAACAAAATCACCAGTAATAAGCAACAGGGTGCAGAGCAATTAATATGTCAAAACTGTAAGAAACAAAATCACCAGTAAAAAGCAATACTGTGCAGAGCAGTTAAAATGTCTAACTGTAAGAAACAAAATCACGAGTAATAAGCAACAGTGTGTAGAGCAGTTAATATGTCAAAACTGTAAGAAACAAAATCACCAGCAATAAGCAACAGCGTGCAGAGCAGTTAATATGTCCAAACTGTAAGAAACAAAATCAACAGTAATAAGCAACAGTGTGCAGAGCAGTTAATATGTGCAAACTGTAAGAAACAAAGTCACCAGTAATAAGCAACAGTGTGCAGAGCAGTTAATATGTCCAAACTGTAAGAAACAAAATCAACAGTAAAAAGCAACAGTGTGCAGAGCAGTTAATATGTCCAAACTGTAAGAAACAAAATCACCAGTAATAAGCAACAGTGTGCAGAGCAGTTAATATGTCCAAACTGTAAGAAACAAAATCACCAGTAATAAGCAACAGTGTGCAGAGCAGTTAATATGTCAAAACTGTAAGAAACAAAATCACCAGTAATAATCAACAGTGTGCAGAGCAGTTAAAATGTCAAAACTGTAAGAAACAAAATCACCAGTAATAAGCAACAGTGTGCAGAGCAGTTAATATGTCAAAACTGTAAGAGACAGAATCACAAGTAATAAGCAACAGTGTGCAGAGCAGTTAATATGTCAAAACTGTAAGAAACAAAATCACCAGTAATAAGCAACAGTGTGCAGAGCAATTAATATGTCCAAACTGCAAGAAACAAAATCACCAGTAATAAGCAACAGTGTGCAGAGCAGCTAATATGTCAAAACTGTAAGAAACAAAATCAACAGTAAAAAGCAACAGTGTGCAGAGCAGTTAATATGTCCAAACTGTAAGAAATTATATCACCAGTAATAAGCAACAGTGTGCAGAGCAGTTAATATGTCAAAACTGTAATAAACAAAATCACCAGTAATAAGTAACAGTGTGCACAGCAGTTAATATGTCCAAACTGTAAGAAACAAAATCACCAGTAATAAGCAACAGTGTGCAGAGCAGTTAATATGTCCAAACTGTAAGAAACAAAATCACCAGTAAAAGCAACAGTGTGCACAGCAGTTAATATGTCAAAACTGTAAGAAACAAAATCACCAGTAATAAGCAACAGTGTGCAGAGCAGTTAATATGTCAAAACTGTAAGAAACAAAATCACCAGTAATAAGCAACAGTGTGCAGAGCAGTTAATATGTCCGAACTGTAAGAAACAAAATCACCAGTAATAAGCAACAGTGTGCAGAGCAGTTAATATGTCAAAACTGTAAGAAACAAAATCACCAGTAATAAGCAACAGTGTGCAGAGCAGTTAATATGTCAAAACTGTAAGAAACAAAATCACCAGTAATAAGCAACAGTGTGCAGAGCAGTTAATATGTCCAAATTGTAAGAAACAAAATCACCAGTAATAAGCAACAGTGTGCAGAGCAGTTAATATGTCAAAACTGTAAGAAACAAAATCACCAGTAATAAGCAACAGTGTGCAGAGCAGTTAATATGTCAAAACTGTAAGAAACAAAATCACCAGTAATAAGCAACAGTGTGCAGAGCAGTTAATATGTCAAAACTGTAAGAAACAATATTATCAGTGATAAGCAACAGTGTGCAGAGCAGTTAATATGTCAAAATGTAAGAAACAAAATCACCAGTAATAAGCAACAGTGTGCAGAGCAGTTAATATGTCAAACTGTAAGAAACAAAATCACCAGTAATAAGCAACAGCGTGCAGAGCATTTAATATGTCAAAACTGTAAGAAACAAAATCACCAGAAATAAGCAACAGTGTGCAGAGCAGTTAATATGTCAAAAGTGTAAGAAACAAAATCACCAGCAATAAGCAACAGTGTGAAGAGCAGTTACTATGTCAAAACTGTAAGAAACAAAATCACCAGAAATAAGCAACAGTGTGCAGAGCAGTTAATATGTCAAAACTGTAAGAAACAAAATCACCAGTAATAAGCAACAGTGTGCAGAGCAGTTAATATGTCCGAACTGTAAGAAACAAAATCACCAGTAATAAGCAACAGTGTGCAGAGCAGTTAATATGTCAAAACTGTAAGAAACAAAATCACCAGTAATAAGCAACAGTGTGCAGAGCAGTTAATATGTCAAAACTGTAAGAAACAAAATCACCAGTAATAAGCAACAGTGTGCAGAGCAGTTAATATGTCCGAACTGTAAGAAACAAAATCACCAGTAAAAGCAACAGTGTGCACAGCAGTTAATATGTCAAAACTGTAAGAAACAAAATCACCAGTAATAAGCAACAGTGTGCAGAGCAGTTAATATGTCAAAACTGTAAGAAACAAAATCACCAGTAATAAGCAACAGTGTGCAGAGCAGTTAATATGTCAAAACTGTAAGAAACAAAATCACCAGTAATAAGCAACAGTGTGCAGAGCAGTTAATATGTCCAAATTGTAAGAAACAAAATCACCAGTAATAAGCAACAGTGTGCAGAGCAGTTAATATATCGAAATTGTAAGAAACAAAATCACCAGTAATAAGTAACAGTGTGCAGAGCAATTAATAATGACCAAACTGTAAGAAACAAAATCACCAGTAATAAGCAACAGTGTGCAGAGCAGTTAATATGTCAAAACTGTAAGAAACAAAATCACCAGTAATAAGCAACAGTGTGCAGAGCAGTTAATATGTCCAAACTGTAAGAAACAAAATCACCAGTAAAAGCAACAGTGTGCACAGCAGTTAATATGTCAAAACTGTAAGAAACAAAATCACCAGTAATAAGCAACAGTGTGCAGAGCAGTTAATATGTCAAAACTATAATAAACAATATCATCAGCGATAAGCAACAGTGTGCAGAGCAGTTAATATGTCAAAACTGTAAGAAACAAAATCACCAGTAATAAGCAACAGTGTGCAGAGCAGTTAATATGTCAAAACTGTAAGAAACAAAATCACCAGTAAAAAGCAACAGTGTGCAGAGCAGTTAATATGTCAAAACTGTAAGAAACAAAATCACCAGTAAAAGCAACAGTGTGCAGAGCAGTTAATATGTCAAAACTGTAAGAAACAAAATCAACAGTAATAAGCAACAGTGTGCAGAGCAGTTAATATGTCCAAACTGTAAGAAACAAAATCACAAGTAATAAGCAACAGTGTGCAGAGCAGTTAATATGTCAAAACTGTAAGAAACAAAATCACCAGTAATAAGCAACAGTGTGCAGAGCAGTTAATATGTCAAAACTGTAAGAAACTAAATCACGAGTAATAAGCAACAGTGTGCAGAGCAGTTAATATGTCAAAACTGTAAGAAACAAAATCACCAGTAATAAGCAACAGTGTGCAGAGCAGTTAATATGTCCAAACTGTAAGAAACAAAATCACCAGTAAAAAGCAACAGTGTGCAGAGCAGTTAATATGTCAAAACTGTAAGAAACAAAATCACCAGTAATAAGCAACAGTGTGCAGAGCAGTTAATATGTCAAAACTGTAAGAAACAAAATCACCAGTAATAAGCAACAGTGTGCAGAGCAGTTAATATGTCCAAACTGTAAGAAACAAAATCACCAGTAATAAGCAACAGTGTGCAGAGCAGTTAATATGTCCAAACTGTAAGAAACAAAATCACCAGTAATAAGCAACAGTGTGCAGAGCAGTTAATATGTCCAAATTGTAAGAAACAAAATCACCAGTAATAAGCAACAGTGTGCAGAGCAGTTAATATGTCAAAACTGTAAGAAACAAAATCACCAGTAAAAGCAACAGTGTGCAGAGCAGTTAATATGTCAAAACTGTAAGAAACAAAATCACCAGTAAAAGCAACAGTGTGCAGAGCAGTTAATATGTCCAAACTGTAAGAAACAAAATCACCAGTAATAAGCAACAGTGTGCAGAGCAGTTAATATGTCCAAACTGTAAGAAACAAAATCACCAGTAATAAGCAACAGTGTGCAGAGCAGTTAATATGTCCAAACTGTAAGAAACAAAATCACCAGTCAAAAGCAACAGTGTGCAGAGCAGTTAATATGTCAAAACTGTAAGAAACAATATTATCAGCGATAAGCAACAGTGTGCAGAGCAGTTAATATATCGAAATTGTTAGAAACAAAATCACCAGTAATAAGTAACAGTGTGCAGAGCAGTTAATATGTCCAAATTGTAAGAAACAAAATCACCAGTAATAAGCAACAGTGTGCAGAGCAGTTAATATGTCAAAACTGTAAGAAACAAAATCACCAGTAAAAGCAACAGTGTGCACAGCAGTTAATATGTCAAAACTGTAAGAAACAAAATCACCAGTAATAAGCAACAGTGTGCAGAGCAGTTAATATGTCCGAACTGTAAGAAACAAAATCACCAGTAAAAGCAACAGTGTGCACAGCAGTTAATATGTCAAAACTGTAAGAAACAAAATCACCAGTAAAAAGCAACAGTGTGCAGAGCAGTTAATATGTCAAAACTGTAATAAACAAAATCACCAGTAATAAGTAACAGTGTGCACAGCAGTTAATATGTCCAAATTGTAAGAAACAAAATCACCAGTAAAAAGCAACAGTGTGCAGAGCAGTTAATATGTCCGAACTGTAAGAACCAAAATCACCAGTAATAAGCAACAGTGTGCAGAGCAGTTAATATGTCGAAATTGTAAGAAACAAAATCACCAGTAATAAGCAACAGTGTGCAGAGCAGTTAATATGTCCGAACTGTAAGAAACAAAATCACCAGTAATAAGCAACAGTGTGCAGAGCAGTTAATATGTCAAAACTGTAAGAAACAAAATCACCAGTAATAAGCAACAGTGTGCAGAGCAGTTAATATGTCCAAACTGTAAGAAACAAAATCACCAGTAATAAGCAACAGTGTGCAGAGCAGTTAATATGTCCAAACTGTAAGAAACAAAATCACCAGTAATAAGCAACAGTGTGCAGAGCAGTTAATATGTCCAAACTGTAAGAAACAAAATCACCAGTAATAAGCAACAGTGTGCAGAGCAGTTAATATGTCAAAACTGTAAGAAACAAAATCACGAGTAATAAGCAACAGTGTGCAGAGCAGTTAATATGTAAAAACTGTAAGAAACAAAATCACCAATAATAAGCAACAGTGTGCAGAGCAGTTAATATGTCAAAACTGTAAGAAACAAAATCTCCAGTAAAAAGCAACAGTGTGTAGAGCAGTTAACATGTCCAAATTGTAAGAAACAAAATCACCAGTAATAAGCAACAGTGTGCAGAGCAGTTAATATGTCAAAACTGTAAGAAATAAAATCACGAGTAAAAGCAACAGTATGCACACCAGTTAATATGTCAAAACTGTAATAAACAAAATCACCAGTAAAAGCAACAGTATGCACAGCAGTTAATATGTCAAAACTGTAAGAAACAAAATCACCAGTAAACAGAAACAGTGTGCACAGCAGTTAATACATCCAAACTGTAAGAAACAAAATCACCAGTAAAAGCAACAGTGTGCACAGCAGTTAATATGTCCAAATTGTAAGAATCAAAAACACCAGTAATAAGCAACAGTGTGCAGAGCAGTTAATATGTCAAAACTGTAAGAAACAAAATAACCAGTAATAAGCAACAGTGTGCAGAGCAGTTAATATGTCAAAACTGTAAGAAACAAAATCACCAGTAATAAGCAACAGTGTGCAGAGCAGTTAATATGTCAAAACTGTAAGAAACAAAATCACCAGTAATAAGCAACAGTGTGCAGAGCAGTTAATATGTCCGAACTGTAAGAAACAAAATCACCAGTAAAAGCAACAGTGTGCAGAGCAGTTAATATGTCAAAACTGTAAGAAACAAAATCACCAGTAATAAGCAACAGTGTGCAGAGCAGTTAATATGTCCAAATTGTAAGAAACAAAATCACCAGTAATAAGCAACAGTGTGCAGAGCAGTTAATATGTCCAAACTGTAAGAAACAAAATCACCAGTAATAAGCAACAGTGTGCAGAGCAGTTAATATGTCAAAACTGTAAGAAACAAAATCACCAGTAATAAGCAACAGTGTGCAGAGCAGTTAATATGTCCAAACTGTAAGAAACAAAATCACCAGTAATAAGCAACAGTGTGCAGAGCAGTTAATATGTCCAAACTGTAAGAAACAAAATCACCAGTAAAAAGCAACAGTGTGCAGAGCAGTTAATATGTCCAAACTGTAAGAAACAAAATCACCAGTAATAAGCAACAGTGTGCAGAGCAGTTAATATGTCCAAACTGTAAGAAACAAAATCACCAGTAAAAGCAACAGTGTGCAGAGCAGTTAATATGTCAAAACTGTAAGAAACAAAATCACCAGTAATAAGTAACAGTGTGCAGAGCAGTTAATATGTCCAAACTGTAAGAAACAAAATCACCAGTAAAAAGCAACAGTGTGCAGAGCAGTTAATATGTCCGAACTGTAAGAAACAAAATCAACAGTAATAAGCAACAGTGTGCAGAGCAGTTAATATGTCCAAATTGTAAGAAACAAAATCACCAGTAATAAGCAACAGTGTGCAGAGCAGTTAATATGTCAAAACTGTAAGAAACAAAATCACCAGTAATAAGCAACAGTGTGCAGAGCAGTTAATATGCCCAAACTGTAAGAAACAAAATCACCAGTAAAAGCAACAGTGTGCACAGCAGTTAATATGTCAAAACTGTAAGAAACAATATTATCAGCAATAAGCAACAGTGTGCAGAGCAGTTAATATATTGAAATTGTAAGAAACAAAATCACCAGTAATAAGCAACAGTGTGCAGAGCAGTTAATATGTCAAAACTGTAAGAAACAAAATCACCAGTAATAAGCAACAGTGTGCAGAGCAGTTAATATGTCAAAACTGTAAGAAACAAAATCACCAGTAATAAGCAACAGTGTGCAGAGCAGTTAATATGTCCAAATTGTAAGAAACAAAATCACCAGTAATAAGCAACAGTGTGCAGAGCAGTTAATATGTCAAAACTGTAAGAAACAAAATCAACAGTAATAACCAACAGTGTGCAGAGCAGTTAATATGTCAAAACTGTAAGAAATAAAATCATGAGCAATAAGCAACAGTGTGCAGAGCAGTTAATATGTCCAAATTGTAAGAAACAAAATCACCAGTAATAAGCAACAGTGTGCAGAGCAGTTAATATGTCCAAATTGTAAGAAACAAAATCACCAGTAAAAGCAACAGTGTGCAGAGCAGTTAATATGTCAAACCTGTAAGAAACAAAATCACCAGTAATAAGCAACAGTGTGCAGAGCAGTTAATATGTCCAAATTTTAAGAAACAAAATCAACAGTAAAAAGCAACAGTGTGCAGAGCAGTTAATATGTCGAAATTGTAAGAAACAAAATCACCAGTAAAAGCAACAGTGTGCAGAGCAGTTAATATGTCCGAACTGTAAGAACCAAAATCACCAGTAATAAGCAACAGTGTGCAGAGCAGTTAATATGTCCGAACTGTAAGAAACAAAATCACCAGTAAAAGCAACAGTGTGCACAACAGTTAATATGTTAAAACTGTAAGAAACAAAATCACCAGCAATAAGCAACTGTGTGCAGAGCAGTTAATATGTCAAAACTGTAAGAAACAAAATCACAAGTAATAAGCAACAGTGTGCAGAGCAGTTAATATGTCTGAACTGTAAGAAACAAAATCACCAGTAAAAAGCAACAGTGTGCAGAGCAGTTAATATGTCCAAACTGTAAGAAACAAAATCACCAGTAATAAGCAACAGTGTGCAGAGCAGTTAATATGTCCAAACTGTAAGAAACAAAATCACCAGTAAAAGCAACAGTGTGCACAGCAGTTAATATGTCAAAACTGTAAGAAACAAAATCACCAGTAAAAAGCAACAGTGTGCAGAGCAGTTAATATGTCCAAACTGTAAGAAACAAAATCACCAGTAATAAGCAACAGTGTGCAGAGCAGTTAATATGTCCAAACTGTAAGAAACAAAATCACCATTAGAAGCAACAGTGTGCAGAGCAGTTAATATGTCCAAACTGTAAGAAACAAAATCACCAGTAAAAAGTATGTGTGCACAACAGTTAATATGTCCGAACTGTAAGAAACAAAATCACCAGTAATAAGCAACAGTGTGCAGAGCAGTTAATATGTCGAAATTGTAAGAAACAAAATCACCAGTAAAAGCAACAGTGTGCAGAGCAGTTAATATGTCAAAACTGTAAGAAACAAAATCACCAGTAATAAGCAACAGTGTGCAGAGCAGTTAATATGTCCAAATTGTAAGAAACAAAATCACCAGTAATAAGCAACAGTGTGCAGAGCAGTTAATATGTCAAAACTGTAAGAAACAAAATCACCAGTAATAAGCAACAGTGTGCAGAGCAGTTAATATGTCCGAACTGTAAGAAACAAAATCACCAGTAAAAGCAACAGTGTGCACAGCAGTTAATATGTCAAAACTGTAAGAAACAAAATCACCAGTAAAAAGCAACAGTGTGCACAGCAGTTAATATGTCAAAACTGTAAGAAACAAAATCACCAGCAATAAGCAACTGTGTGCAGAGCAGTTAATATGTCAAAACTGTAAGAAACAAAATCACAAGTAATAAGCAACAGTGTGCAGAGCAGTTAATATGTCCGAACTGTAAGAAACAAAATCACCAGTAAAAAGCAACAGTGTGCAGAGCAGTTAATATGTCCAAACTGTAAGAAATAAAATCATGAGCAATAAGCAACAGTGTGCAGAGCAGTTAATATGTCAAAACTGTAAGAAACAAAATCACCAGTAATAAGCAACAGTGTGCAGAGCAGTTAATATGTCAAAACTGTAAGAAATAAAATCATGAGCAATAAGCAACAGTGTGCAGAGCAGTTAATATGTCAAAACTGTAAAAAACAAAATCACCAGTAAAAAGCAGCAGGGTGCAGAGCAGTTAATGTCAAAACTGTAAGAAACAAAATCAACAGTAATAAGTAACAGTGTGCAGAGCAGTTAATATGTCCAAATTGTAAGAAACAAAATCACCAGTAAAAGGTAAGTGTGCAGAGCAGTTAATATGTCAAAACTGTAAGAAACAAAATCACCAGCAATAAGGAACAGTGTGCAGAGCAGTTAATATGTCCAAATTGAAAGAAACAAAATCACCAGTAATAAGCAACAGTGTGCAGAGCACTTAATATGTCCAAACTGTGCGAAACAAAATCACCAGTAATAAGCAACAGTGTGCAGAGCAGTTAATATGTCAAAATTGTAAGAAACAAAATCATGAGTAATAAGCAACAGGTTGCAGAGCAGTTAAAATGTCCAAATTGTAAGAAACAAAATCACCAGTAATAAGCAACAGTGTGCAGAGCAGTTAATATGTCCAAATTGAAAGAAACAAAATCACCAGTAAAAAACAACAGTGTGCAGAGCAGTTAATATGTCCAAACTGTAAGAAACAAAATCACCACCAATAAGGAACAGTGTGCAGAGCAGTTAATATGTCCAAACTGTAAGAAACAAAATCACCAGTAAAAAGTAAGTGTGCAGAGCAGTTAATATGTCAAAACTGTAAGAAACAAAATCACCAGTAAAAAGTAAGTGTGCAGAGCAGTTAATATGTCCAAACTGTAAGAAACAAAATAACCAGTAAAAAGCAACAGTGTGCAGGGCAGTTAATATGTCTGAACTGTAAGAAACAAAATCAACAGTAATAAGCAACAGTGTGCAGAGCAGTTAATATGTCCAAATTGTAAGAAACAGAATCACCAGTAATAAGCAACAGTGTGCAGAGCAGTTAATATGTCCGAACTGTAAGAACCAAAATCACCAGTAATAAGCAACAGTGTGCAGAGCAGTTAATATGTCCAAACTGTAAGAAACAAAATCACCAGTCAAAAGCAACAGTGTGCGCAGCAGCTAATATGTCAAAACTGTAAGAAACAATATTATCAGCGATAAGCAACAGTGTGCAGAGCAGTTAATCTATCGAAATTGTTAGAATCAAAATCACCAGTAATAAGTAACAGTGTGCAGAGCAATTAATAATGTCCAAATTGTAAGAAACAAAATCACCAGTAATAAGCAACAGTGTGCAGAGCAGTTAATATGTCAAAACTGTAAGAAACAATATTATCAGCGATAAGCAACAGTGTGCAGAGCAGTTAATATATCCAAATTGTAAGAAACAAAATCACCAGTAATAAGCAACAGTGTGCAGAGCAGTTAATATGTCAAAACTGTAAGAAACAAAATCAACAGTAATATGCAACAGTGTGCAGATCAGTTAATATGTCAAAACTGTAAGAAACAATATTATCAGCGATAAGGAACAGTGTGCAGAGCAGTTAATATATCCAAATTGTAAGAAACAAAATCACCAGTAATAAGCAACAGTGTGCAGAGCAGTTAATATGTCAAAACTGTAAGAAACAAAATCACCAGTAATAAGCAACAGTGTGCAGAGCAGTTAATATGTCAAACCTGTAAGAAATAAAATCATGAGCAATAAGCAACAGTGTGCACAGCAGTTAATATGTCCAAATTGTAAGAAACAAAATCACCAGTAATAAGCAACAGTGTGCAGAGCAGTTAATATGTCCGAACTGTAAGAAACAAAATCACCAGTAATAAGCAACAGTGTGCAGAGCAGTTAATATGTCCGAACTGTAAGAAACAAAATCACCAGTAATAAGCAACAGTGTGCAGAGCAGTTAATATGTCAAAACTGTAAGAAACAAAATCACCAGTAAAAGCAACAGTGTGCACAGCAGTTAATATGTCAAAACTGTAAGAAACAAAATCACCAATAAAAAGCAACAGTGTGCAGAGCAGTTAATATGTCAAAACTGTAAGAAACAAAATCACCAGTAATAAGCAACAGTGTGCAGAGCAGTTAATATGTCAAAACTGTAAGAAACAAAATCACCAGTAATAAGCAACAGTGTGCAGAGCAGTTAATATGTCCAAACTGTAAGAAACAAAATCACCAGTAATAAGCAACAGTGTGCAGAGCAGTTAATATGTCCAAACTGTAAGAAACAAAATCACCAGTAATAAGCAACAGTGTGCAGAGCAGTTAATATGTCAAAACTGTAAGAAACAAAATCACCAGTAATAAGCAACAGTGTGCAGAGCAGTTAATATGTCAAAACTGTAAGAAATAAAATCATGAGCAATAAGCAACAGTGTGCAGAGCAGTTAATATGTCAAAACTGTAAGAGACAGAATCACAAGTAATAAGTAACTGTGTGCAGAGCAGTTAATATGTCCAAATTGTAAGTAACAAAATCACCAATAAAAAGTAAGTGTACAGAGCAGTTAATATGTCCGAACTGTAAGAAACAGAATCACCAGAAATAAGCAACAGTGTGCAGAGCAGTTAATATGTCAAAACTGTAAGAAACAAAATCAGCAGCAATAAGCAACAGTGTGCAGAGCAGTTAATATGTCAAAACTGTAAGAAATAAAATCATGAGCAATAAGCAACAGTGTGCAGAGCAGTTAATATGTCTGAACTGTAAGAAACAAAATCACCAGTAATAAGCAACAGTGTGCAGAGCAGTTAATATGTTTGAACTGTAAGAAACAATATCACCAGCAATAAGCAACAGTGTGCAGAGCAGTTCATATGTCAAAACTGTAAGAAACATAATCATCAGTAATAAGCAACAGTGTGCAGAGCAGTTAATATGTCAAAACTGTAAGAGACAGAATCACATGTAAAAAGCAACAGTGTGCAGAGCAGTTAATATGTCCGAACTGTAAGAAACAAAATCACATGTAAAAAGTAAGTGTGCACAGCAGTTAATATGTCCAAACTGTAAGAAACAAAATCACCAGTAATAAGCAACAGTGTGCAGAGGAATTAATAATGTCCAAATTGTAAGAAACAAAATCACCAGTAATTAGTAACAGTGAGCAGAGCAGTTAATGTCCGAACTGTTAGAAACAAAATCACAAGTTATAAGCAAAAGTGTGCAGAGCAGTTAATATGTCCGAACTGTAAGAAACAATATCACCAGTAATAAGTAACAGTTTGCAGAGCAGTTAATATGTCCAAATTGTAAGAAACAAAATCACCAATAATAAGCAACAGTGTGCAGAGCAGTTAATATGTCAAAACTGTAAGAAACAAAATCACCAGTAAAAAGCAACAGTGTGTAGAGCAGTTAATATGTCCAAATTGTAAGAAACAAAATCACAAGTAATAAGTAACAGTGTGCACAGCAGTTAATATGTCCAAATTGTAAGAAACAAAATCACCAGTAATAAGCAACAGTGTGCAGAGCAGTTAATATGTCCTAATTGTAAGCAACAAAATCACCAGTAAAAATTAACAGTGTGCAGAGCAGTTAATATGTCCAAACTGTAAGAAACAAAATCACCAGTAAAAAGTAAGTGTGCCCAGCAGCTAATATGTCAAAACTGTAAGAAACAAAATCACCAATAAAAAGTAAATGTGCAGAGCAGTTAATATGTCCAAACTGTAAGAAACAAAATCACCAGTAAAAAGCAACAGTGTGCAGAACAGTTATGTCCGAACTGCAAGAAACAAAATCACCATTAATAAGCAACAGTGTGCACCACAGTTAATATGTCCAAACTGTAAGAAACAAAATCACCAGTAGAAAGCAACAGTGTGCAGAGCAGTTAATATGTCCGAACTGTAAGAAACAAAATCACCAGTAATAAGGAACAGTGTGCAGACCAGTTAATATCAAAACTGTAGGAAACAAAATCACCAGTAAAAAGTAAGTGTGTGCAGAGCTGTTAATATGTCCGAACTGTAAGAAGCAAAATCACCAGTAAAAGCAACAGTGTGCAGAGCAGTTAATATGTCAAAACTGTAAGAAACAAAATCACCAGCAATAAGCAACAGTGTGCAGAGCAGTTAATATGTCAAAAGTGTAAGAAACAAAATCACCAGTAATAAGCAACAGTGTGCACAGCAGTTAATCTTTCAAAAATGTAAGAAACAAAATCACCAGTAATAAGCAGGCGTGTGCAGAGCAGTTAATATGTCAAAACTGTAAGAAACAATATCACAAGCAATAAGCAACAGTGTGCCGAGCAGTTAATATGTCCGAACTGTAAGAAACAAAATCACCAGTAATAAGCAACACTGTGCAGAGCAGTTAATATGTCAAAACTGTAAGAAACAGAATCACCAGTAATAAGCAACAGTGTGCAGAGCAGTTAATATGTCTGAACTCTAAGAAACAAAATTACCAGTAATAAGCAACAGTGTGCAGAGCAGTTAATATGTCCAAACTGTAAGATACAGAATCACATGTAAAAAGCAACAGCGTGCAGAGCAGTTAATATGTCCAAATTGTAAGAAACAAAATCACCAGTAATAAACAACATTGTGCAGAGCAATTAATAAGTCCTAATTGTAAGAAACAAAATCACAAGTAAAAAAAGTAAAAAACAACAGTGTGCGGAACAATTAATAATGTCCAAATTGTAAGAAATAAAATCACCAGTAATAAGTAACAGTGTGCAGAGCAGTTAATGTCCGAACTGTAAGAAACAAAATCACAAGTAATAAGCAAAAGTGTGCAGAGCAGTTAATATGTCCGAACTGTAAGAAACAATATCTCCATTAATAAGTAACAGTGTGCAGAGCAGTTAATATGCTCAAATTGTAAGAAACAAAATCACCAATAATAAGCAACATTGGGCAGAGCAGTTAATATGTCAAAACTGTAAGAAACAAAATCACCAGTAAAAAGCAACAGAGTGCAGAGCAGTTAATATGTCCAAATTGTAAGAAACAAAATCACAAGTAATAAGCAACAGCGTGCAGAGCAGTTAATATGTCCAAATTGTAAGAAATAAAATCACAAGTAAAAGCAACAGTGTGCACAGCAGTTAATATGTCAAAACTAAAAGAAACAAAATCACCAGTAAAATGCAACAGTGTGCAGAGCAGTTAATATGTCAAAACGGTAAGAAACAAAATCACCAGTAATAAGTAACAGTGTGCAGAGCAATTAATACTGTCCAAATTATAAGAAACAAAATCAACAGTAATAAGCAACAGTGTGCAAAGCAGTTAATATGTCCAAACTGTAAGAAACAAAATCACCAGTAATAAGCAACAGTGTGCAGAGCAGTTAATATGTCAAAACCCTAAGAAACAAAATCACCAGTAATAAGCAACAGTGTGCAGAGCAGTTAATATGTCAAAACTGTAAGAAACAAAATCACCAGTAATAAGCAACCATGTGCAGAGCAGTTAATATGTCCAAACTGTATGAAATTATATCACCAGTAATAAGCAACAGTGTGCACAGCAGTTAATATGTCAAAACTGTAAGAAACAATATATATCACTAGTAATTAGCAACAGTGTACAAAGCAGTTAATATATTGAAACTGTTAGAAATGGGTCTATATTAAAACCATGAAAAGTCAGTTCAGCAAACAGCTTTCACATCAAAAAATGCCATTCGTTGAACTCGCTTTTGTGGGGGGTGATGCCCCCTACACCCCCTGCTAATTATATATACCAACTCCGAGATCATACTACAGTGAGGAAAGGGCAAATTTTCCGATCTCCAATGTACAGCAATCTCACAATAACAGTTCGTTGAACAGCATTTTCTATATAAAATGCTGTTCCCTGAACTGAGCTTTCATGGTTCTAATATTGACCCATAAGAAATAATATCGCCAGTAATAAGCAACACATTTACCAGTAATAAGCAACTTTATGCAGAGCAGTTAATATGTCAAAATGGTAAGAAACAAAATCACCACTAATAAGTATCAGTGTGCAGAGCAGTTAAAAAGTTCTATGAGTAGCAGTGGGGAGCGTAACTGTATGAATGCGGTGCTACTGAGAACAGTGCTTTGGTTAAAACACATTAACTGAGAATGCTATCTACCTGTATTAAAATAAGGATACAAACAGTAGAAACTTTAAAGAGGTATGTGATATGGGACACTATTACTGTGCCCGTAAGATTTGATGCTAAAGATGTGAGGGCATTAATACATATTGGAACTGAAGCTTTTAGTGATGCAACATTTGCATCTGTGGCTTTAGATGAAAAATTTTCTGTTTTGTTTTATATTAAATCCTTTTGACCTCCATGGATGGATTATGCAGTTTTGGGTAATAATATTCTATTTAAAAAGAAAATAACACTAAAGTTTAGAATACCAGAAGTAAGTAATGTTGACCTGAGACTTCATTTTAACAAACATGTTAAACTTTGTCTCAAATGACATTGTGCTATGTTTTCAAATGTTCATGGGAGGATACTCTGCATATAAATGATGCTCATGCTCATCCTCAGCACCTTCTGAATGCCATTATAGTAAAAGGGACAACAGGCTGTTCTTTTTTATTGTTATTATTATTGATTTTTTTTTCGGAGATGCAGCAAAACTATCCCAAATCACATGTCCAAGTTTATGGCATATATTGGTAAGTTTTTTTTTTTTACATGTGTGCCTCTTTCTTTATAGTACTGTTTGTTATATATCCTTATATTTCTATTAAGTCTGTTCATGTTATTGTTGTATTGTTTTTGTTTCTGCTATAAAAACTTTGAAATTTTTATCTATTTTTTATTGTATTTATTTTTAGTATCTTATTTTGATTTCTATTTTCAATATTTTTAAATTATTATTAATCTTCCTTCTGTAAACTATAATTCTTATGTTACGAGCTTGAGTATCGAAATTTCATGCAGTGACATGCACTTTTTCCTCTGTATTGATCTGTATGACAATGAAGTTTACTTTGACTTTGATGTTCATAATATGGTAAAACACGTAATTTGGTAGAAGACCATGATGGCTATTGAAGAAAATGCTGAAATGGGAGCATTACTGGGGTAACTGTGAACAACTGAATGATTCAGAAAATAAGTATTTTTAATTTTATGCAGAAAATAATAGAGAGAATATGGATTATTTTGTATGGAAATAGAAAATGAAATAACACATCAAGTCAGTGGAAAGCAAAATGGAATGATTGAAAGGAACATTGGGAAGAGATACAATATAATGTGCAAGCACATAAATATGAAATATTAAAATTAGAAAAAAGTTTACATGAAACTGATGAAGGTAAAGGCATAAGTGGTCATTTAAATAGTTTAAGAAGAAGGAATATCTTTTTGTATCAGAAAACAAAATGCAAAAAAGGCAAATATTTCTGTTGTGGCATTAAATTTTAACTGTATTAAAACAGATGTAAAATGATTATTTATGGTGGTACAGTGGTGTTTAAAGCAAAATGCTTATATAATATGTTTGTAAGCTGCAATATGCTGAAATGCTAAGCAAACATTGTAAGTGGATAGTGTCACGAAAGGGGATACTGCCAGCCCAGCTATCTGGAGATTTATAAATAATTATATGTCATTTGTGGATATCAACATAATTCATACAAGATGATTGGTACAACTGTATTAGAACTGTATGTTATGTGTATATCAAACTTGTTTGTACAGACGTGTGTTGAAAAAGGTTTTTGCAAAGTGCTTGAAATGTAACCACAGCATGACCTCCTGGAAAAGAACAAAAATGTACATGCACTATTGTAAATGTTTAAATGTATATACTTTAACAGTGGAAACTGGAACACAGGAGGTTAACTTCAGTCTAGTAAATTTTAGAAAAATAGCTGAAATTGAATTACTTTATGGCAAAAAGAAGACACATTGTCTGTGCTGAGAAGATTTCTGTATTGTCTTTAAATATAGAGGAATGTAAATTGTTTTATGACGTCCACCATCTGCAAAAGATTTGAGATCTATGTATTTTCACAGGTAGATGGAAATGCTACCAGCTGCCATCAGTGGTTGTTTTGAACCTGGGAACTAGGAGTCAGATGCAAGAAATTATGTCACTCTGCAAGCTATCCCAGCAATAATATTTGCAATATTATTTTGGGAAGTCTCTTAGTGAGAGACAGCATTCTGTATTCTGTCTTGGACCTGACAAGATCCATTCACCACACATCTGCCTTGTTCTATAGAAAGTAATATTCTAGGGTATAGTAATTCTCATCAATATAGTCAGGAATTTAAAGCTTAATTTAGATGTTTTTGTTTATTTATTTGAGACTATCCTGCAATGTTATTTTAAATATTTCCTGTGATTTTGAACTCTGATGTCACTGTAATTATATGTTTAGTAATACATTGTTCTTTTATTTATTATTAAATATATTTAAACCTTTAATTGTGGTTGATCTGTTTAGAGATATTTAAGTTCTGAGACTACTTGCATATTTATTTAGTGACACTGTGGGCCACTCCTAATAGCCTTGCCCTTGGTCAAACTACCATTTGTATTGATCGTAACATTACACAATATGCTTGGACACCCTTTGTTAAGGGCCTTGAAGTAGGTGATAAGGAGCTGGCTAGTGGCAGTGATAACTACCTTACAGCCTGAGCAAAAGAGGGGCATAGCTAGTGGACCTGTGCCAGCCTTTCCCAGGTGTATGCATGTCTAAATCAAACCTCAAATAGTGTGTGTGTCAGCTACTTAGGCAGGGACACAAAGCACTGGTTGGACAGAGAGGGTGCTGGAGGTCTTGGCTTGGCAACTCAGTTGAGATCTCAACTATATAGCTGTGCCAGTGGGGAGTCTTATTGGGGATCTGAAGAAACAGGGATAAACCAGCCCCAGACTGACTGTGGTCTCTGTGTACTCTTAAGGGAATTTGTACTTGATGCAGAGAGCTGCGTCTGGTAATACTGTGTGTGTAAGCTTGTTATCCTCCCAATGTATGTCCCCCACTGGTACCAGTGGTAAGGACTGAGGTTTCTTGATTACTGGTCCAGTGGTGGGACATCACAGAGAGTTTATGGGGAGTGGAAATAATATGGAGCTTTGAAAAGGAGATATGTTTTGGAATAGGAATTAATAAGAAAAACAAACATGAAGATATACCTAAAAGATGCATTTTGCATAACTTTAGATAAAAGAACAGTAGTTTTAAGGACATACTAATATAGAAAAAAAAGTTAGGAGATTTTGATTATAACATGAGAGTAAAGGCAGATAAGATAACAAGGATGTAAAAACTTGTAAACAAGTGATAAAGTATGGAAAGCTACTTATAAAGTACAGTTAGAATATATACATACATACAGAACAGTAGAAGTAAAAAAATGAAACAAATTATTTATTATATGCATGAAAAGGGAGGTAGAAAAAAAGTGTTTATTTTTCTGACCACAATGTTATGTAGCTAGTACTATGGGATAATTACGGATATATTAAAGAGGGAAAAGGATTAAAAAGGTTAACAGTTGAAGTATTACTAAGTGATGAATTCAAGAAGGCAGTTGTGTGAAAACTATAGTACAAAGCCTTTTTTATAAAACAGAGACTCAGTGATGGATAATGTATAAAGATAGATACAAAAAAGTAAAATAGAGAAACGATTATGATTATGGAGAAAAAAATGGAGTACAAAAATGTATGAAGACTATGACAAAACATTACATAAAAGTGAAAGAGAAATTAATGGAATATAGAGTGTAATATATGATAGTCTGGAGAGTAAAGGATAGGGTTCATAAGCAAACGTTTATTTTGAAATGAAGGGGAGAAGCAGTCATACTGTTTTAGAGAAAAGGTAAAAGCAGTTGAAGGAAATACATGTCTAAGGATAAGTAGAGTATGAAGAGAGTGGTAGTGGGATGCATATAGAAAGTGTATAGGAAGCATTCTGGCTAAATAATTTGGTAGTTCCTAAGTCAGTGATCAAGCTAATTAGAATTTCAAAAGGAATTTAACTGTGGACAAAATAAATAAAGAAATACGAGAAATGAATAAAGATAATACCCAAGGACCTGATATATAGGATATAGACTTTATAGGGATATGTACATGTAACATAAAATAACTTTAGTTGACTTAATTAATGAATAGTTAGAATATGGTGTACAAGCTAAGGAAATAGTGTGACAGAAGAGTAAAATTTATATAGAATAAAGGGGAGATATCTTAAATTCAAAACTAGAGACTTTGAACTGATTAAAATTGTTAATGAAAATAATTCAGAAGAAAGGAAATATTTTATTCGGATTTAAGGAGTACATATGAAACATGTCAAAGATATGTTTATTATAAAATAAGTTACTGAATCTATTAAAATAGGAAATGTTGAATATAAATGGGAATATAAATTAGTAGTGAAAAAGGTATCTCAGTACTTAACATGAAAAAATGTGCGATATTGTTAGAGAATATGGACTGGAGGGTAAAACAAAATAACTGTTGATTTCTATTTATAATACATTGAATGAAATGAAGATAAATGTTTGGTTAATGTAAGCTACACAGACATATCAAGGCTGTCTACTAACTGGTATTCTATTTGCATTAACAATTATTGTGGTGATTAGTAAATGTAAAGAAAATATATATTTAGCAAAACACAAAAGAAATAAAGATGTAGAAATACCTGTATTTATGATGTATGCAGATATTTTTGTTTTTTATGGCTAAGAATAACATTTGAATAAAAGCAATGTATGTTAAAGTAGAAAAAAGAATTAGTAAATATGTAATTATTATTACTACAGCTAAAAGTGAATGTTTTGTATCATAATCAAAACAGGAATAATATGTATTTTCTGAATCAGGTGTTAATGTATTATAGGAATGAGATGATGATATAATAGGATAGCGATGGCAATTATAGGTGTGTGGAGTGTTTTTCATATTTCATTTGCCAAGAAGGTATATTTAATCCTTAAGTGTATATTAGGAAAATTAGGAGACGTCTATATCTATATATATATCTCTATATATTTATATCTATCTATCCATCTAAATATGTAGGTGGGAGTCTTAAGTTCAATTGTTAAATTGGAGAAGGAATTGTTAGAATTCATTTTGGACAGGTGTGTGAGAATTCAGGCTGAATCCTATTAAATCTGTAAAAGTGAAGAAGACAGACTAGGTCTTATCAATCTGGTTGTATATTTAGCCCCACTTCATTTATTCTGGGTATTAGAGATGATAATTACAGGAGAAAATAATTTAATAAGTAAAGTTATATGAGGAAAGTGAAACTATTTTTGGATGGATGTAAATTCAAGTAAAAGAAATTAGGTGGTACAGTGACATAGTTAACAGTGGGAGTACAGATATAAGAGAAGGGCAGCAAAGATAGAAATATTTAAACTAAAAAACGTAGTGGAATCACGAATTGACGCACTTGTGACAATTAGAATAAAATATATAGTAGAACAAAGAAGCACAAGTGCAAAAAAACGAGTAAGAACAAAGTTCTTTTTCAATTCAGATTCTTATTCAGTCCAAATAACGATATCCCATTTAATTTAAACAGACTGATTTATTCACAAATAACGTAGATACAGGGATAAGCGCTTTCACTAACTTAGCTTCATCAGATCCTACAACTCTCTCCATAGATCAATGTTATATATAGTATGACTTAATTACTTGATACATTAATTAAAATCAGTTGCCAGTATTTAATTAAACAATCAGTATACCACAAATACTGGGCTTATAAATGCAAACATTAGTTTTAAGGCTGTGAAATACATAGAGAACTACAATACAAAAAAATAATAAAAAATCACTATGACAAGTATAATACATTTCATACATTATGAATGGAAAAACATTTAATATAAAAAATGTTTAATATAAAAAACTTTTGATATAAATAGATAATATATATATATATATATATATATATATATATATATATATATATATATATTGTATATTGTATGTATATATATATGTGAACATATTTGTGTGTGTAGACATATTTATATTTAACACTTAAAAAGAAATAGGTTATGTCTATGAATTGTATGTCACAGAAATACTAAATTTGGAATATAAATGTACAAAATTATCACGTGTTGTGTATGAAATAATGTTTGATATGTATGTACAAAGAATTAATCAAATACCATCCAGTTAAACAGTCTATCAAAGTACTTGAAACTGAGAAATGAATTATGTATAAAAATATGTGTATATGTATATATGGAATATATCTAATATAAAAGTGTTGGATAAATGAATACATTTAATGAATAATGAATAAATATTTATATATTATGTACATATAATAAAAATGTAAATACTAGTGTAGATATAAATATGTATATGTGTAAATAAATATAAATACTTAAAAATGTATGTAAATCTAAAATGTGTGAATGAATCTAAAATATATGTATGAAAATGTGTAAATGTGAGCTAATGGAGTATATATATATAAATATCTTGTAATAAATATATCTGATGAATGTAGTGGATGTAATAATATATCAGGATAAAGAATGCATATGTATGACTTATAAATAATATATCTGAAAAATGTATTGTAATAAATAAGTGAGAATAAATGTGCATTCACATATGAATGGAGATATGAGGAATATGTATATGTATTGTATTGTATATACAGGGAAAAAGATGTGTATAAAAAGATGTGTATAAAAAGGGGGAGGATTTATTTGATATGCCTACGTTGTCTAAGGTGAGGTTTGATTGAGGCTCTTTCATTTAAACCAGAGCCTTTTTCGGCTATAAGTAAAATGATCCAACCACTTTCCCGACCTTCTGTATAACATCTTATATTACCTCCCCTTTTATTCGGTAAAATCACTTCTAATGCCTTAAACATAAATTTATGGGAGTCACCTGCCTGTGAAATATGCTTTGCTAAGGCATTGTTTAAATTCCTCTTTCTAATATTATAACAATGTTCCCTCATTCTATCACGTAGGCAACGATTAGTTTTGCCTACATAGAATGAGGAGCAGGTTGTACATACCGCCAAGTGTGGGTGACAGAACATATTTCAGTATTCATTGAAAAACTTTTAAGATGTATATTAGACAACAATTCTTCTGTATTACGTGATTCTAAACAGTTCCTAACAGACTTATATGATAATTTGAATGGGCATGATTCAATTGATGATCTAATTTTAGTAACACTAGATGTGCAGTCACTGTTTACAGTAATTCCTAATGAACTAAGACTGAATTATGTGACTTCTTACCTCAAAGAACATAGTAGCTACTCTGGCATTTTAAACTGATCTCATAATACACTTCTTAGAATTGGTTTTGGAAAATAATGTTTTCATATTCAATTATGACATTTATCGACAACGTGATGGCGTAGCTATGGGCACTCCATGTGCCAATAGCTCCGCCAACATGTTTCTAGCCTACTGGGAGGAGACAATATTATTTCAGGAAGCACTATTCAAATCAAATGTTAGATTTTATAGACGTTTCATAGATGATTTATTCATCATGTGGAATGGTACTGTGACTGAACTAGAAAATTTCACTAAAATTATAAATGATTTAACTGCATGTCTGAAGTTTACAGTACATTGGTCTGATAGGAAAATTGAGTTTTTGGACCTCTATGTTGAGAAATTACCATGTGGAGTTATAAATACTGGGATTTTTAGAAAACCCTGTTATCGGAACATGTTATTATTTAGGACTAGTATGCACCCAACATATGTTTTTAAAAATATAATGAAGGGACAAGCACTGCGAATGTCTAGATTGGACCCAGATGAAATAGGTCTTGAAAGAGATTTGAATGATTTGAAAGAGAAATTGTTAGCAAGAGGGTATAATATAGGTGAGAAAAATCAACATTTGGCAATAACATCTTCCCTACGTGCAACAAAGGGTGCCCCTTATTTTGGTCCGGCCACTATAAACAATGCAGCAAACAAGAATATCACTTCACCCAATGTAAAGTTTTCTACCTATTTTACTAGAGACAACATTGAGATCAGATATATTGTTAATAAACATTGGGACATTTTACAAACTGACAATGATCTTAAGAAAATAGTGGGGGAGAAACAGTAATTTATATATAAAAATAAAATGAACCTTAAAAGATTGTTATGTTATAATACACCTAACAAAGATATTAGATTAGAAGGTTCTACTAAACCATGTGGACATTGTAATTTCTGTTCACTGATTGATATTAATTCTACTTTTATGCATCCAGACCTACATAAAGAATTTTATTTTACAGCAGACGCAAATTGTATGACATGCAATGTTGTATACTTGGCGGTATGTACAACCTGCTCCTCATTCTATGTAGGCAAAACTAATCGTTGCCTACGTGATAGAATGAGGGAACATTATAATATTAGAAAGAGGAATTTAAACAATGCCTTAGCAAAGCACATTTCACGGGCAGGTGACTCCCATAAATTTATGTTTAAGGCATTAGAAGTGATTTTACCAAATAAAAGGGGAGGTAATATAAGATGTTATACAGAAGGTTGGGAAAGTGGTTGGATCATTTTACTTAGAGCCGACAAAGGCTCTGATTTAAATGAAAGAGCCTCAATCAAACTTCACCTTAGACAACGTAGGCATATCAAATAAATCCTCCCCCTTTTTAAACACATCTTTTTATACACATCTTTTTCCCTGTATATACAATACAATACATATACATATTCCTCATATCTCCATTCATACGTGAATGCACATTTATTCTCACTTATTTATTACAATACATTTTTCAGATATATTATTTATAAGTCATACATATGCATTCTTTATCCTGATATATTATTACATCCACTACATTCATCAGATATATTTATTACAAGATATTTATATATATACTCCATTAGCTCACATTTACACATTTTCATACATATATTTTAGATTCATTCACACATTTTAGATTTACATACATTTTTAAGTATTTATATTTATTTACACATATACATATTTATATCTACACTAGTATTTACATTTTTATTATATGTACATAATATATAAATATTTATTCATTATTCATTAAATGTATTCATTTATCCAACACTTTTATATTAGATATATTCCATATATACATATACACATATTTTTATACATAATTCATTTCTCAGTTTCAAGTACTTTGATAAACTGTTTAACTGGATGGTATTTGATTAATTCTTTTTACATACATATCAAACATTATTTCACACACAACACATGTGATAATTTTGTACATTTATATTCCAAATTTAGTATTTCTGTGACATGCAATTCATAGACATAACCTATTTCTTTTTAAGTGTTAAATATAAATATGTCTACACACACAAATATGTTCACATATATATATACATACAATATACAATATATATATATTTTATCTATTTATATCAAAAGTTTTTTAAATTAAAAGTTTTTTATATTAAATGTTTTTCCATTCATAATGTATGAAATGTATTATACTTGTCATAGTGATTTTTTATTATTTTTTTGTATTGTAGTTCTCTATGTATTTCACAGCCTTAAAACTAATGTTTGCATTTATAAGCCCAGTATTTGTGGTATACTGATTGTTTAATTAAATACTGGCAACTGATTTTAATTAATGTATCAAGTAATTAAGTCATACTATATATAACATTGATCTATGGAGAGAGTTGTAGAATCTGATGAAGCTAATTTAGTGAAAGCGCTTATTCCTGTATCTACGTTATTTGTGAATAAATCAGTCTGTTTAAATTTCATGGGATATCATTATTTGGACTGAATAAGAATCTGAATTGAAAAAGAACTTTGTTCTTACTCGTTTTTCACACTTGTGTTTCTTTGTTCTACTAAAGATAGAAATATGATATAATGATATTTGATTAAACCACGGAACTATATTAGACTGGAAACAAGAAAGTCAGCAAATATTTAGAAAAGTCATATAAAATATTTTTAAGGAGATTAGTATTAAGAAAATTGCCAGTGAAAGCTCAGATGACATATAAATAAAAAGATGAAAGTTTGTATAAAACATGTAATTTTGAAGAGACTATAGAACATGTCTTGTTGGGAGGTAATACTATGAGAGATAATTGCTGTTCAAAGAAAATATAAAAATGATTGTTGTAAGAATGTAAACTTGGATAGGATTACTTATGGAACATATGTGAAAAATTATAAGGCAAATGTTTGTTATAGCTAAGATATTATTCAGTATTGTGCGAGTTATATGCCGTAGTAGGCGTGAGGAAATATTGTACAATAAAATATGGGGTACACAGTTAATCATGGGGAGAATGAAAATGTGATTGTCAGAGTGGAGATTGGATTAAATGAAAATATGACAAATGTTTACAAAGTAAGAAGTAAAGTATTGCTGTAATGCAATATTTTTTGGATCTATATCACGTAGTTGAAGTATGACAACTTCAGACATGATATGGTCGAAACCATAAGTTCAAAGTTGTCATACTTTGACTGTAAAAAAAAAAAATAACAAAAAGAACGTACCTGAGGGCTGTAAGCAGGGGGGGGCAAGCCTGCCTGCATGCTGTGACACCCCCCCCACGCTCTTTAAATATACCAACTTGGAGGTCATGCTGCAGTGGAGTAAAGGAAATTTTCCCTTTACTCTGAGTTGGTATATTTATAGAGCTGGGGGTGTGGGGGGGGGGGGTGCAGGGGTGCTTGTTCCTGCATACAACCTTTTATTTTGTTTTCCCTTTTTTTTTTATTATTTTTTTTTAAACATAGTCAAAGTTCTGTAACTTCGGACATATGTGTTTTTACATATGGTAGTCGAAGCTGCGGAACTTCAACTATGTGATATAGAACCATATTTTTTTCTGTTTCCCATTTTTAAACTTTTTAGAGCATTCATTTAATGATGTCATATACAGAATAATACTGATGTTATTATGAATGAAGCTCCTACTTTTTTTGGGATTTTCTTTCTCTATCTAGGTCATAGAGAGGCTACATAAAGGGAAGAGGTGAGGATAAAGGAGGTAGAGGTTGGCAGCATAAAAGTAAAGGATTGTCTTAATGTTTTGCACAGCCCAAAAGTAATGATAACAGAGGCTATGGATGGTAGATAGATAATGCTGACTTGATTCTGCATTACCCTAACCTAAAGATTGATAGCTTTCAGGAGCCAAAGCATCAAAGATGTGGTTAAAAAAAATCAGGAGAGCGAAAGACAGTGGGTCACAACCTTGAATAGCATGAATGGAGTGACTAGAAGTGATGTAATACATGACCTGCATGAGCAAGTAGACAACACAGCAATGGCAAAAGATGAATACATGTAAAGTGTTCATGTGTAAACACTTTATGCAAGTAAATTGTATGCACAGGTAGTGGCTTCTGACTAGGACACCAACAACCAACTGTCACAGTAGAGACGGAAGGAGAGAGGGAGATTATGAAAAGACACCCAGTGATGTGGATAGTGAAAATGGATGAACAAACAGCTGGCATCAAAGATCTGAGAACTCTAATCCAATTTAGCAAAAAGCCATTATGTGAAATAACATCTGACTTTTTGAATTAGAAGTTTTCTACTTTCATGTAAAAAACTATAATTCAGAAAGGAATTATAAAATGAAGGGACTGAACTTGAAAAAAAAAAAGATTCACTCTACAGTTTAGAGCAATGGTCATTGATGAGACTGAATTGAATTTTCTTTTCCTTCTAATTGGGAATCTGATTGTGAAATAAAAAATGCACGATGAAAGAATGATGTGGGATGGTGTGTGACAGGTAGGGGCGAATTGGAAAGTACATAATAAAAAGTTCATTTATGTACCTAGTATGGTTGTTGTAAATGGAAAAAGTGGTCATGTTACTTAGGGGGCACCCAAACACCTGCTTCTATTGTGGGTTTGATACTTATTTAATACAAAGCTGTAACAACATATGTTACACCTAGCATGGGGAGAGGAGGCATTATGTAAAGGATTATAAAGCATATTGCAAGAAATGTCAAAAAGAAGGCCACTTCCAGTTTGACAGACCACAAATTGCTGAGCAAGGAAATGTATTACAAGATGAAATCAGGAAGAAAGCAATGCTGAAGGGAAAGGGATTAGGTGAAAATCTGGTATTAGGGAATATGAGGAGGTAGAAGATGATGATGATGATGAAGCTATAATAAAAACTTGTGATCAGCAGAAAAGGATGGACCTGAATACAGTATAGAAACTATTAATATATATGAGACTAAGTAATGATGGCATTGTCTTAATTGGGGATAGGGAGAAAAAGGGAGAATACAACAGGAAACATGGTTAGGAAAAGAAAGCTGAAGCAGTGAGCAAAAAAAAAAAAAAAAAAACTGCAAAAAAAAGGGGAAAGTAAAACATCATAGCAAGTAATTTAAATGTTAAAAGTATAATTAATCAAGTGAGGAGACTTGCAACTTATGAGTATGCTGGTGTAACATGTTTACTGGACATTAGATGTTGATATCAAAGAAGAAAGAGCAGTTGCAGTGTTTATTGGGCAAAAATAATTTGGAATTATAGGAATGTGATCATTTTGAAAGAAGATATACAGATATTGGACATCACTACATGTCCACCAGGGAGAATGGCAGTGAATGATTTAAAAATAAGAAGAAAAATTGTGAGACTTGTAGCAGATATGCAAATACAAGGATTCAGGAAAGTGAGGAGATGCTTGAAAAAATGATAGATAACATGAGCATAGTGGTAGTAAAGCATGTGAACTGCAGTTTAAGAAAGATGGATGTAAAACTAACAAAAGATTTGAAACTGTGTGAAGACATGATGCAGTATACAAAAACAGTATTAAGAAAAAATAGAACTTCTAAATGTAAAAGGGGTACACTGAAAATAGAAATAGATTGTTGCTTGTCATCTTACAATTAGTTAGAAGTACAAGAAGCCGAAACCAAGGTATGCTTTACATATCATTTAGTGTTATGGGTCAAAGTAGGTGAAGGTAGTAGAAGGTTAAAGAAGGAAAGGGTGTAAAAAAGAATGGAGTATGAAACACATCAGCATACGTAGCTAAACTGGAAGAAGCTGGTATAACTCAAAAGTTGTAATTTCCCATTCAACCCTGCTAGAACTCTTTTTAATACAATAAAGTCTTGGTGTTCTGCAATAGGTAGTTACTTAGATAAGATGAGTACACTACATATGCAACACTGGAAATAGGACTGATATTGTTAAAATAGTAATTAAGTGAAGAGTACCTTTTGGAGCTTTTTGGTTGACAAAGTTCATTGGTTCTACTGTTAGTGACACTGGATGGCCCACATCTGATGAAGTGTATCAAACTAAAACAGAGACTTTAAGACATTTATGTGTTTTGTGTTAGTGCTGGTGGTTCTGCAACTGTTGGAATCTGCTAAATAAACGAGTGTTCACTGAAGATTTTATCCGTGGCTTTATTGGTTCGCCTGACAGAACTGCTAGTGTGGATTACTGGTCTTTTTGCTTTGGTACCTGGTTGCTTGCCATTTTTGGGAATTACTACCTTTCAGGGTAGCCCTGCTCCCCTGAATCAGTACTTCTGATGGGGCCTCAGTGGGGACTGTACCATGGAACATAAAAACTGAGCATGCATACCCACACCCACTCCCGCACACCAGAGGAGACTTAAGGTACAGTCTGCATTACTCCTGGCCTGTCCCACGCCAGCTCCAACAAGTGTTGCATACCTTAATTAAACGCAACTCATCTGAGTCATAGTAAGGGCTATGCCAATGGGGCTTGCTTGCATTTTTTTTCAGTATGTGAAAGAAAGGTTTCTTGCTTGTACAACCTCTAACACCTTGTATTGCATAGCATCACCAAATAATTTTAAAGAGAAGAGTAGTAAAAGTTTCTTTTGGTTTTTGTAATCAGGCGCCATGGTTTTCAGTACAATTTACAAAAATACATGCAACTATAGTTTATTTACTCAGTTCACCTACTGAGCAGACATAGTAGTATAACTAGCTTCTCCACTTTTTCACACTGCATTTAATCTTGTAAGTTATTTACGGATCCCATACTTTGCAGCACTAATCTGCTCCTAATAGGTGTACGCATATCTGAAATGGAAATGGATGAAACAGTTTATATAGTACATACCAATGAGTAAGTTTGCCTTTGATGCAGACTGGCCAAACTGCTGTTCTATGTATTTTGGCTTAAATGTAATCATTCCGATAAAGCCATTGAAGGATATAACACTGATGATTAAATACAAAATGAAGATGGGACTCCGCAGTAGAACATTAAGAGATGGCACAAAATCTGGAGAAAAAAAGATGCACATTGATTAGATAATTTCATGCAGAAATGCATTATTAGGCTGTTAAATTATTACAAGTGAAAAAGTGCATGCATGTGTGTGTGTGTCTGTGTAATATATTTGCACTGACAGACAGGTCTAAAGTTAGTATAACTTGTGTGTGGGTGTGTGTGTCTATTTATCAGCATGCTATAGCAGATGTTTTATTTCCACTCTACCAGCAGCATCATTAAGTTCTAAATACCCATTTAAATAACTTAGTATTTAAGATATGCACATTTTCTGCAGAAATATTCACCATATCCAAAGTTACACAATATAACATAAAAAACAATGTAAATAGTTGTATTGTGAACATCATGTTATTCAGCACAAATAAATATGCAAAATAGGTTCATAGGTGATTACTAGGCTAATGACTACAAGGGCCTTTTTAAGCCTAGCCATGCATTCCAAATCTCTGACAAGTTCTGATACCCTTGATAAGTGTAAGCATGGGCCTGGGAGATGAATCATTTACAGGTTACCTGTTTACATCAGAGTCATAGGTGCCAAACCAGGGGTGAATTTCTGGTTTCCCATCCAGTTGTCCAAATTGCACTTGAATTGGATTAGGGAGGAACTCTGCTTCACATGGATGGGGAGCCTGTTCCATAAACGGGGTAGTCTCTGGGATACATACTTATCTCTCCAGCAGGTCCTATTTATATCACAGGCAAGATTTAGGTCTTTAGAACGGATAATTCTGGTACTGTTTTGTGGATATGCAAGAGGTCCATCGGAGTGGGGTCTGACAATGCCCTGTATGCCAAGCATAGATCTTCCCTCAAAAACCTGTAGGAGACAGAATACAGGCATAGGGTCTTGAGGCAGTCTGTATAGGACATATTACTTATGCCCTGTATTCTTTTAGTGAGGAACCTCTGTGGATGTTCCAGTTGTTGGATATGCCTGGTTAGGTACATACCAAAGGGGACATTGTACTCAATGATAGGTCTGATGAATGCTGAATACAGTAGAACAATGACTTCCTTGGACTTAGATATCATACCTTTGTTGTAAGTTGTGCAACATAGAATGATTTCCTCACCACTGTAGACAAGTGATGGTCAAAGGCTAGATTACTATCTATGTGTGTCCTTAAGTCCTTGACTACTGGGTCGACTCTAAGGGGTGTGTTGTTAATATGATGTGTGCTGTGGAGGCATGTGGAGCTTTTCTCCCCGGGCCTCCACTGAAAATGAGTTTCTGACCCAGTGGACTTTCCCGGTCAACAAATGTCAATAAATAAATAAATAAATGGTAGTTACCAGGGATAGATGACTTCCCAAAAGATACTATTATGCATTTCTTGGCATTTAGTTTTAGTCCATGACCTGACACCAGTTGTTTGTCTGTGTCAGCCGCTCCTGGAGAGCATTTATGTTGGTGTGAGATTCGATGACAGCTCCTAATTTGCAGTCATCTGCAAATTTAGTCAGCCAGAGACCACTGACATTGGCCTTGACGTCTGAGAAGTAAATGCCAAAAAGGAGCGATCCAAGGACTGATCCCTGAGGGGTCCACGTGTGACTGGCCTCTTTGTAGAGGTGGACTCCCCAATTCTAACTACCTGGGTCCTGTCTGTGAGCCAGTTGGCTATCCACTGGATGACCTATGGATTTGTACCTAACCTCTTGAGTTTGTCAACAATGCCCAAGTGGGATATTGTGTTAAATGCTTCGGCCAGGTCAAGGTGGGCAGTGTGAATGATTTTGCCCTCATCCATTGCTTTGGTGACTTTCTCACAGAAGTCCACCAGGTTGAGTAGGCATGATCTGCCCTTTACAAAACCAAACTTGATTGGGTCCAGTGTCATATGGTATCAGTGACATATCTGATGCTGTAGTGTGATAAAGAACTTCCCTAGGTGCCTTACAGCCAGCCTGTTCTTTCCCCCAAACCTTTAGCATCATTAATGGTTTTAAGCAAAATAGACTGGAAGTCTTCAGGATGATTATACTCATGCTTGTTGCAGTAAAATTGTAAACTCAGTATTGTTCTGCAATGAAACTTATTCATGTTCTATCCATCCACAGCATGAGCAAGTGGTAGACTGAAAGTAACTTAATGGTCACCATTATTTTACACTCACTAAGCAGCGCTTATGCTGTTTAGTGAATGTAAAATATATATGTGTGTGTATATGTATATATATATATATATATATATATATATATATATATATATATATATACATATATAAAATAAAAGAAATTTAAAAAAGTGTGTGTGTGTGTGTGTGTGTGTATGTGTTGTGTATGCATGTGAGTGAGAGTGAGATCAATCAAGCAATTATTTCACACTCACTAAGCAGTAATTTTGCTATTAAAGTATTAAAACTAAATGAAACAGAAAAAAAATGAAACAGAAAAAAGTGTGTGTGTGTGTTTATGTTTCTGTCTGTGACTGTGTGTGTATATGTGAGTGTGCTTATGTTTCTGTCTGTGTGAGTGTATGTGTTTGTGTGCACAGAAGTGAGGTGTGTGTGACAGAGAGAATGAGGAGTGAAAGTGATCGCGATTGTTAAGAACACTGCATACTTCTTGACCTCTTAGCTCAAGATACCTGGATAAAGCATAAAATAAAGGGGAAAAAAAGGCTCAAAAATCACAAAGTTCAATAACAGGATTGGTCTTAGCTTGCATTAGTGCAAGTGTGTGTGTGTGTGTGTGTGTGTGTGTGTGTGTGTGTGTGTGTGTGTGCGTGTGTGTGTGTGTGTGTGTGTGTGTGTGAGAGTGAGAGTGCGAGAGAGAGAGAGAGAAACACACACAGAGTGAGATCATCGCCCAGTGGCATACCTCTCAACCTCGAAGCTCGAGAAATCTGGATAAAGCCTGAAATAAAGGGGGCACAAAGGCTAAAAAATAATAACAGATTCTAAATATCGTTTTATAAAATTAGAAAATAGCTTAAATAACAGGATTTGTGTTAGCATGAATTTTCAGAAGGAAATAAAGTCTGAAAGTCATAGCTGGCATTAGGTACCAACTGAACCCACAGCTGCAGGCAGCCCCCGATTATCTCCCCACAAACCCACAAACGAAGCCCCCATGAAGCATTCGTGGGGTTCTCCAGCTCTTCTGTTTGTTTCGGCACCTTGTGGACATCCACACAGCTGTATGACATCATGGAATGCTGCTCAGCGATCTTTTGTATTTATTTTGCTTTTTTTTTTTTTTTATTTGCAAGTTACAAATGTACAATGCACTTGTTGCATTTATAAATGAAAAAGAAAAAAATGGATTGCTGAGAAAGCATTAATAACAAAAAAAAGAAGAAAAAAAATCACTGAACCATTTTGATTGTGGAATGCATCGGTATTCCCTTTTACACTTCTGGCCATAGTGCCTACAGTCAAACAAGAACATCATTCAGCATTTCATGTTAGATCTCCTTACTGTGGCGATTTCACATAAAAGTGTGTGGAGTGTGTGTTTACTTGTTTGTGGTGTGTGTGTGTGTGTGTGTGTGTGTGTGTGTGTGTGTGTGTGTGTGTGTGTGTGTGTGTGTGTGTGTGTGTGTGTGTGTGTGTGTGTGTGTGTGTGTGTGTATGCATATATATTTGAATGTGTGTGTGTGTGTGTGTGTGTGTGTGTGTGTGTATAGGTGTATATACATATGTGTGTGTAGAAATATATATATATATATATATATATATATATATATATATATATACATATATATATATATATATATATATATATATATATATATATATATATATATATATATATATATATATATATACATATATATATATATATATATATATATATATATATATATATATATATATATATAGTTTCATAGTTAGGTACTAGGCTATCAGCCCTAAGGCCCATACAAGCCTAGCCAAAAAATGTACCCTGGCTTTCGCCACCCAAGAAAATTATTTTCCTGTGCCCCTGTCGAGCAGAGCCACAGAGATGATCCCCGGGGTGAATTTCCCATTTCCCATCCACTCATCAAGATTTTTCTTGAAGATGGCTAATGAGGAGCTCTGTTTGACATAGATAGGTAGTCTGTTCCAGAGTATGGGAAGTCTCTGGGACAGGAATCTATCCCTCCAGCATGTTTTGTTTATTGTGGTGACAAGGTTAAGGTCCCTAGAGCATGTAGCTCGGAGGGATTGTGATTTCTTTAAGTGGAGCATGTCCAACAGCTCTGGGTTTGACATAGCTTTGTATGTTAGGCAGAGATCGCCCCTGAGTAGACGATATGCGATGGAGTAAAGCTGTAACTTTTTGAGACGGTCTGCATAATCCTCTTTGTGAGGTATTTCTGTGGTCTTTCCAGTTGTTGTAGATGTCTTGTGAGGTACATACCAAAAGGGGCATTGTACTCTATAATGGGTCTAATGAGTGATGAGTAGAGGGGAACAATGACCTCTTTTTTTTTTTGGATGAGAATCCCTTTGTGATGAGATGAGCCACGTAGAAGGATTTCCTGAGCACTGTGGCGATGTGATTATCAAAGGAGAGACTACTGTCCACCTGTGTCCCAAGGTCTCTCATCACATTTTCGGCTTACCAAAGGGGATGACAATACACTTTTTGGCATTGAGCTTCAGGCCATGTCTTTGACACCAGGTATCTGTCTCAGTGAGGCCCTTTTGTAGTTTGTCCACATCGTTAGGAGTTTCGATTATGGCTCCTAGTTTTCAGTCATCTGTGAACTTTGTTAGCCAAAGACCTTCTGTGTTGGCCTGCACTTCAGAGAAGTAGATACCAAACAGGAGAGGACCCAGGACTGAACCCTGTGGTACTCCACTTGTCACTGGTCTGATGTCGGATTTGGAATCCGCTACTTTCACAGTGTAGGTTCTGTCCATGAGCCAGTTGGCAACCCATCTTGTGACATAGGGATTTATACCTAGTTTAGTGAGCTTATCTATAATTCCAGAGTGGGGGATGGTGTCGAAAGCCTTGGCAAGATCTAGATAAGCTGTGTGAACCATTTTACCCTCATGTATGGCTTTGGTGACTGCTTCAAAGAAGTCAATCAGGTTTAGGAGACATGATCTGCCTTTTACAAATCCAAACTGAGTAGAGTCCAGAGTTTGGAGATTACCAATGTCTTTGTTTATGAGTTCCATGATGATACATTCCATGGCCTTGCAGACCAGGCTCATCAGGCTAATGGGGCGGTAGTTCCTGGGGTCCGTCATGGCTCCCCCTTTGTGGAGTGGGATAACTGTCATGGTGCGCCATTCAGTGGGTACAAAGCCTGAGGTGAGGCTATGACTGAACATGGTGCTTAGGTAGGGTGCCAGTTTATTCTGTAGTTCATGTAGAACGCAGCCTGGGATATTGTCAGGTCCCATGGATGCTGTGTTCTTGGCTTTGGAGAGTGTGGTTTTTCACCTGTGCAGCTGTGATTATAGGAACTTTGCATTATTCCGGTATAGAGATGGGCCCTTTGGGGGGTGAGAGGGGGGTAAAGTTAGCACTGAACCTATCTGCTAGGATGTTGGCAATATCAGTTGGTTCTGTATATTTAGTGCCATTATGCTGTAACTCAGAGCAGATCTGAGTGTTGCCATTTAGATTCTTGTCATAGCTATAGAATGCTTTGTGGTGGTCTTTAGAGTCAGTGGCAATTTTGTTTTTGTAACTAGCTTTGGAGGATTTTATGAGGGATCTCAGCTTCTTACTGAGGTTGACCAGGGAGTTCCTCCAGTCATGGGATTTTACTCTTTTTTTGCAACAGTTTCTTTCTTCTGTTCTAGAGTTTGTTTATGGCAGAGGACTACCAGATTGGCTTCCTTTTTTGGAGGATAACATCTTGGTTCTATTAGGGATAGCATGATCCATGCACTCGTGTAAGTGCTTATAAAGTGCATTTGTGTAGGATTCGGCAGTCATACCTCTACTGCCCATCTGCATGAGTGTCATGAAGTTTGCCACTTCTGTCTTAAGAAGTGTGAAGTTGGCTTTTGAAAAGTTTTTTACGATGGTTTCCCTAATTGGGGCTGGGGGTGGGATGTGGATGTCTAGGCTGATTAGCTTGTGGTCGGATCTGACCAACGAGGAATTGACCTCTGGTGTGGAACACCAGTTTCCCATGTTGGTAATGACCAGGTCTAGGATATATATATGGGTCTACTTAATTTCACTGAAAGCTCATTTCACTGAAACTCATTTAGTTGAAAGTTATATATGGCCTTTTCCCAGTGATCCTGGACTTAGTATATAAAGTAAGGGGGGTAGGGGGCACAGCCCCCCACATAGTTTGGTTATATATTGTCTTCTGGAAAGAGTTATTCATTGGACTTGTAAGTATCCATATCTATGGTTTTAAAGATTTAAAATAGGTGGGGGGCTATGGCCCCCCACACCCCCCATACTTTATATACTAACTCCAGGATCGCACTACAATGGACAAAAGGCCATATATAACTTTCAACAAAATGAGTTTCAGTCAAATTAGTTTTCAGTGAATTGTGCACAGGCAATATATATATATATATATATATATATATATATATATATATATATATATATATACATATATACATGCAAACACACACACATACACATGGGTGTGTGTGCTTGTGTGTTTGTGTGTGTATAGAGATATCTGTCTTTGTGAGTGTGTTAATACATATGTAGACATATGTCAGTGTGTGTATGTAATATATGTATGTGGTGTATGTGTGTACATACGTATATTTGTGTGTGTGTGTGTGTGTGTGTGTGTGTGTGTGTGTGTGTGTGTGTGTGTGTGTGTGTGTGTGTATCTCTAGTGATTGCTGTATCAAAATATATATCTAATATATATATATATATATATATATATATGTGTGTGTGTGTGTGTGTGTTTGTCTCTGTGTGTGTAGACAGATATAGGTGAATGAAAGGAAGTAGCTAATTTGTGAAATAAGAAGTGCAGTCTGATAAAACAGCTGCTTACGTTACAAAATGAATATATTTGTGTTTCATAAATACTATTTCCTAATGTTAGACTTCTTAAGTTTATTAACATTTTTGTGATTCATGAAATAAACACACAGATCTCTATCTGGACTATAACTGAAGTTTCGGTAATTAATATCAGTATACAACATGAATAGAATTCTTGGGCAGTAAATGAAATGACAGTATGTTAAGCCCTTTTTATCAGAATACCTTGGCTTTAATAAAATGCTTCCTCTTCATATTAAATTTGAAGCTACATTTTGTACAGTCTCCCTATATGAAGACGTTTGTTCACAGTCAGTGCTGTTCAGTCTCTAGCTGTCAAAACAGAAACATCTGAATCCACTGACAGTGATTATTTGTATGCATGTTTTCTGTTCATTATTCAGTGTTTCTGGTTTTGTTCGATTGCCATGGATTGTAAGAAAATTGGTATACAGCAGTGCAAAAAGTTGTAAGTATTTTATATTTCTGATCTGCAGAAACAGTTTGAGTAATTTTACATGAGCAGTAGAATTGTGTAGATGAGAAACAGGAATGTATTTTTGTTTCCTTAGCACTTTGCCTTTCTCCACGGTCATGTAACCATGGGGTTAGTAAGCTAACTGGGGAGCTGTGAGGCCTGACAACTCCCCATGCACAAACATTTATTTTGAGTTACATTTTAATTTCATTAATGTTAATTTCTCAATAAAGTGTGGTCTGATTTTAATGTTTACAAAGTCTAGTGATAAGCCATTTAGGAATGAATTACATACATCAAATGTATTGTTCAGATTGTTTCCTGTTTTATTTCTATCAGAGTAAACTATTTTAGATACTTCCATGGTGGCAAAATATTATTTTATTCATTTTTCAAACTAAGGGTACTATTGGAATGTTGACAAATTATAATGTTAACAGTTCAGAATATAGAGAAAGTTGAATGGGTTTATATTAGATTTGGGAAAGTGTTGACACGTTAGGGTTAGAGTAAGGGTAAGAAAGGTGATAGCTTCAGTACTGTGCATGTTTGTTCATGCGTGTTTCAGTGTCTGTGCCTCTGAGCCTGTCTTGTGTAGTGGTAGTGTTACAGAAAGTTTTTTTTTTCTAAAGTAAGGCACAGGGTTAGGGTTAGGGTTAGGGTCAGGGTGAGGGTTAACTTGCATTAGTAAGGTGGTGCATGGGTGAAGCCCCTGCCCATCCCTAATTCGGCATCATACCTTAGAAAAAGTCTTTCTTTAATGTTACATCATCCTGTGAAATTGCTATGGTTTTGAGTTATTTGTTGGTTTTGATTTACTTTGTTTTTGCAATTTACTGTGGGAATTCTTTATTGTGATCTCTCAATATTATGAATTATAGGTATTTTGATCTGTTAATATCAAGAAGTGTCAGTATATTGGTGTCAGTATTTTGTGTGCGTACAATATGAACTCTCAGTATTTTGATATATATATATATATATATATATATATATATATATATATATATATATATATATATATATATATATATATATAAACACTTATTGAATATAAAGTATTGTATTGGCAACTCTTTTTAGATGCAAATCGTAACTTTGGGTTTAATGATATGGTATCCTTGGCCCCAGTATTGAAGTTGAGGGCTGCAAAGCTTTAACCTTACTAGGACTGTAATGGTCCCTATTTTTATCTTTATTTTGCTTCAGATAATACAACAAAAAAATTTTGTACTGCAACTATGTTTCAACTAGAAATATGTGTTGGTGTTTTGTAATGTAATTCAAATTATAGCCACAAGATGGTGCTATGATCAAATCTTATTTATACATTCTTTTATTTATTTATTTTTTAATGAAGATCTATATTTAGATTTTAAATGTAGTATCAAAAATGTTTTTAACAAAGTTTTTAAATATTTATTATAATATATGTTGTGAATCATAGAGGGCATTATGCAATTAGGAAAGTCTAACTATATGACTGCAAAGTTTTAAAGAAATCTATGCATCACTTTACAATCACTTTTAATATGTTTCATAAAATGGTTAATTGAGCGCTGATGAAATTCAAATGTTATATATAAGCATTAATTTTACAACATGGCTGATATAACTGAGGAAGTTGGCGACGAAAACGTTTTACTGGATACGTTATTGTGTTTAGTGCTTGTACTACATCGTTCCCGTTTGTGTGGTGGAGTGGTTTTTTGAAGTGGTGCTAATTAAAGCATTTTTTTCAACTTTGGAGCAAGATTTATTTGTGCTTGGTGGAGTAGGAGTTATACTTTTATTGGTTATATATAAAATACAAATTGCGTATTGTGCATGCACACACACATACACACAAAGGTAGGGAATGTACTGGATTACTGATATGCATCTCATTACAATCCAATACATTAAAAAAACTTCTTGAACACTGTTGTATTGAACTAGAAAACAATACATCAGCCAACTGTTTTTGCCTGGGGTTCCAAACTTTATTACTCAACTACCACTCGACTACAATGGTCCTTCTCTGCACGGCTATATATTCTAACTTTGAGATCACAGAACAATAAGGGAAAAAAAACAAACTTCCTTACTTCCATTCTGACCTGGTTTTAGTAAATGCAGAATAGTTTTCATAACATACCACTTATCTATCAGATGAATAGATCTTGCTGTAACATTTTTAAATGACTTGTGATAAAATATGGCTTGACCAACTAAAAGAATCCCTCTACATATTTATGTGAGTCTACTTCATTTGAGTGAAAACCCATAACAATGAATCTGACATTACTGAGACCAATTTAAAGAAACTGCAGAAGATCAAAAATTTAAAAAGCCAAATCCCATATAAGCAAAAACTGTTCCCTGGATGTCTCTGACCATTCCATCAACTTATCTTCAAATACAAAACAAAGTAAAAACCTTCCTGTATACTAATATTATAAAATAACTCACCCTAAATTGCAATCACAATGTTGCACAAGTGTCACTTCCCATAACTTTTTACCACCTTAAAGGAACACAACATAAATAATGCAACCATACATGCTGATCTAAACAGAACTGAGTATAGCCTCAGTAATTTACAAGTTAAAAGGATGTTTCAAAACAGAAAACAGACTGCAAATATTTTTCTTCCTTTATTGTGCCCCCCACACCCCCTATAAATTAAACATACCAACTCTGAGATTGCACTAGTAAGTAGCTTATTTTCACTTGTACAAGATTCGGCTTTTTAAATTTTTGATCTTCTGCAGTTTCGTTGAATTAGTCTCAGTAATGGCGCATTCATTGTTATGAGTCTTTGCTCATATAAAGTAGACCAATTTATGCATGTGTGTGTAAATGTGTGTATTATACAAATGGATTAAGAGAATATGCAGAGTGTTCTGTAAGTACTGTAGCGGTAGGGAATTTATGTTTTGGCTGCTCAGTTTGAAACTTGTTCCCTTAGTCCAGATTCCCCCTCCACATTTTATATATCATTTTATGTATATAATATGATTGCATCCAGAAAAAAGGAGGGTATTACCTCTCTGTACTCCTCCCTCATTAGGCCAATAATTGAGTATAATGCCCCATTTGGGATGTACATCTCCAAACATCTGCACCAACTGGAAAGGCCACTGAGATACCTCACAAAGAGAATCCATGGCCTCCAACACCTGTCCTATGCAGACAGTCTCAAATCACTATCACTCTATTCGGTATCGTACAGATTGCTCAGGGGTGATCTGTGACTCGCCTTCAAGGCAATCTCGGACCCTGCCCTACTAGAGATGCTCCAAATCCATAAGTCTAACTCCTCACACACTACCCGCTCAAAAAGCCTGAATCTAATGTGTGACATACACAAAACTTGCTGAAGAGAGAGGTTTGTCTCCCAATGGCTGCCCCATCTCTGGAAAAGACTTCCTATACATGTCAAACAGAGCACCTCACTGACCCTCTTCAAGCGCAACCTTGATGAGTGGATGGGGGGGGGGGGGTTCCACCTCTGTCCTTCACTGACAGGAGTGACAGGTGCTGACTGAGGTTTCTTTTTGGGGATAAACTCTTGGCTAGGCTTGGAAGGGCCTCAGGGCCATTAGCCTAGTAACCTGCTATGATCCTATATATATATATATATATATATATATATATATATATCTATATATATATATATATATATATATATATATATAGATATATAGATATATATATATATATATATATAGATATATAGATATATATATATATATATATATATATATATATATATATATAGATATATATATATATATATATATATATATATATATATATATATACACATATGTATATATATATATATATATATATATATATATATATATATATATTTAGGTGTGTGTGTGTGTGTGTATATGTATCTATATATATATATATATATATATATATATATATATATATATATATATATATATATATTAGGTGTGTGTGTGTGTGTGTGTGTGTGTGTGTGTGTGTGTGTGTGTAAAAAAATACTGGCCCCAATTATAACTCTAAAATTATTATCAGCATTTATCCCAAGTGTGTGTGTGTGTGTGTGTGTGTGTGTGTGTGTGTGTGTGTGTGTGTGTGTGTGTGTGTAAAAATACTGGACCCAATTATAACTCTAAAATTATCAGCATTTATCCCAATTCAAAACAATTTGGCAGTTCATGGTGCATGTTTGATTAGGGACTTTTATTTTAAAGTAGTAATTAGACAGTCTAAAGGGTAAAATAAATTGCTTTGTTTATGCATAAAAGATAGTTAAGCAGAAAAAAAAATAACCTTGCTAGTCAAGCATTAGAGACAGTTTATTAAAAAGGAAAGATAAGCATAAAGTGTGTAAAAAATACAGACATTCAGAATGTTCTTTTCTCAAGAGAAAAATACAATCTTGCCAACTACAGAATGTTCCTTAATGAAATATTAAATAAAACACATACAAGACAAATCCTGAGACCAAGGTTAGAAAAAGTAAATAAGAAAAATTACTGGACTGAAGCAATATAATATGTTGTGTTCAGGATAGCAGTTCAGTTAAGGTTAATGAGTTTGTTCGACCTGTTACTTCAGAGAAGATTACAGAAACTCAAGCCTGAGTACAGAAGACAGCCCAAATAAAGACATTGTTCAGAACAATCAGAATAGATGTGCAGTAACTTTGAACACCGATTGTTTATCAGCACTGTTAATAAAGACAGTATTCGGATACTGTAAACATCTAATAAAGCCTTATTAAATGAACTACAGTGTTTGGAGAATTTATTCTGGAAAGTACACCAGACTTGGTCCATAAAGGACTGGCACCTGTTCAGCATGAGTTTGGGTAATTAACAGATAAATACTTTCATTATCAGTCTCATTAGAGTATTTCCAGCTAATTACGGTACAGTACAGTCATCAATTCTTACAGTGCACAGTGATTGCACTCCGATATTTGGAAAAAGAAAAAACAATTAAGCACTAGCATGGCACATGACCTGATCTTAAATATTAAGCATCCCCTGCTAAAGTTGCTAAGGTCGGGTCTAGCACTAGGCAATAAAATCTGCCTGTACTAAATAGCAAATGACAACAGCAGAACAAAAAATGTTGTTTCTGCCTGCTGCCCATGCCAGTAACATGCCCCTAACTTCCTGTAATAAACTTAAAAGTGGCTAGAATCACAGGATATATTAGCAAGCTTTTTCTGAAGTATATGAACCCTGAAACTCAAATGTGTTTCATTATTTAGCGACTTCTGATCTCAGTGGTTTGTCAAAAAACACAGATGTTATGAGGAACGGTCCAAAACTACAAAGCCATAATTTGATAGTTCCATGAAAATCGGAACTGCTGAAAGGCATGGAGATGAGTGTAAATGTAATGAACTGCATTACATTACCTTTCTGACAGTGTCTGCTAAATATTTATGGCTTTGCAAGCTGGTAAAATACTTAGGAATTTTACTCCCTGTAAGTAGTAGAAAATGGAGCAGATAAAGCTCCATATACTACAAAGAATTATGATCATGTCACTAATGATAACCTTAAATTATGTGTTCTCAACATGGATGAAAAGATTCACCTCTTTAGCTTTATTCTTGAGGTCAATTTCTTGGCATCAATATATCAAACACAAAATAAACTGGTTATGATCATGGCCAGATCATAATCCTCTATATTAAGCCTCCTCTGTTATCTTTCCTCTCCACTTATAGTGGCAGGTGTCATCTCTAATATTTAACAAAGCATGTGTGAAGCCAAATTGGTCTTGGCCCACTGGCCTACAGCAGTCCATGTAAACAATATTCTTTGAACAAAGAGCACTTTGTCAGGGTGTCTGCAGTGTCTTTGGGATGGAAACTTGGCTAAGGTGAAGTCCACTAGTCATCTGTTATTGCTAGTTTGATGTTAGAATCCTTCTGCTATGTAGAGGCCTGATCATGGTGCATGGATAATCAACATCTACAATCATCCTGTCTTCTTCCAGTATGGCTGTACTGATCATCATACATCCCTCTGTAAGCAGTTTTCTACTTATTTATATATTTTTGATTACTTATGCTGATGGTGGATCAAAGAGTTTACTTTATCAACAGCACTGAGCTTGTAACTACGGGACACTGGTGTTTGACATTTATTGTTTTGAATTTATGATCATATGCATATGCACCGGAACCATAGGGTGAGGGTGAGGGAGCACACCCCCCACACACACACTTTTATGGCTGCAAGATCTGACTTGTGTGCCCTGCATGCTAACATAATTTAAACAAAGGGCATGGAAAAACTGATCACATCATTCCTGCTAGCCACACAAAGCCTGCTGTCAGAGTCAACACCCACAGTAAGCTTAAGGCTGCCTGTGCCAGAGTCAACACCCATGGTAAGCTTAAGGCTGTGCTCCTTTTTATATGCAGTAAGCTGGTGTAAGCTGTGCTCTTTTTTCTATGTAGTAAGCTGTGCTCAGTTTATATGTAGTAAAGTGTGTGTGTGTGTGTGTGTGTGTGTGTGTGTGTGTGTGTGGAGTCAGACGATGTATAGAACATAACACTGAAGACTGCAGGATATTGCACAAGTAGCACTAAACAGATACAGAACTATAAGTGCATGACTTGCTGCTTGAAATTTAACAGTGCTTGGCATTTTCAAAAACGTCAAGAGGCTAAAGAAGGAAATTGAATATTATAGAGTAGGTGTCAATTACCCTGCTATTTCATTTTTCAGTGTTCATCTCTTCATATATGTTAATACAAAACTAAGTGAAAAAGTATGTGAAATACCATCAGGCTATTCTTTAAATTTTAGTTTGACCCATGCCTTGGTTAAACATCGTCTACTAGATAATAGCTTCTTTTACACAAGGCTGGATTAGTATGTGTGTGGGGTTAGCTATATGGGGTGGGGGCACTGAATATAAAATCAATTAAACAGTACACGCTATCATATATCTAACGTATTTGTTTTCATTGTGGGACTTCCAAGAAAAAAATCACAGGGTGAATCAGATGGTGTGTGTGTGTGTGTGTGTGTGTGTGTGTGTGTGTGTGTGTGTGTGTGTGTGTGTGTGTGTGTGTGTGTGTGTGTGTGTGTAATCACTATCACTAACAGCACATTGCTGTTGCAAACTGAAGTTCTAGCAGTCCTTATTCTCTATCTTGGAACCGTACCCCATCCTTTATTTCACTGACTGAAAAATGTTACTTTTTTGTTTGTTTCGAATAATGAAGCAAGAACAATCAAGTTAATTTACTGTTTACATTAATACATGATAATGCATCTTGGAAGGGACTGAATGAATTTACAAAAATATGCTTTACCTCATATTACATGCTCGGAATGCGTAATTTCTGACGTAACTGTTGTTGCTGATGTGCTGGTGAGTCTGAGGTTTGGAAAAGTTAAACACCCCTTTCATTACTGGACAAACTCCTATATTGTCCATTTCACTTGAATATTACTTGAGAGTTTGGGAGCAGTGCCCCTCAATGCAGTAAGGTGTGCTCCATTTATATGCAGTAAGGGGTGTGTGTGTGTGTGTTCTGTTTATATGCAGTAAGGGTGTGTGTATGTAAAATGCCCCAGTTACTTATACCTGGGGGTTAGAATTACCCAGGTTCAAACCCTGAACCTTAGGTACAACAGCCTACATTCCCACCTGCCCAACCAGTTGTGATAGCTCTCAACTGTCTAGATTTTCACAGAATATATGGCTCATACTTTTGGTCTGCTTCTCTTAAAAGTTGTGGTTTTGTGGCAAATCATTGAGAACGGAATTCACTAAATAATGATAGCCCTTTATGTTTCAATCTTCCTATCTTTTCTGGAAATACATGGTAACACAAAACACTATTTCAGCAACTTCCTAAGATTATACAAGCAATATTTAAAATGTGTCCCTGGTTTTGGGCCTTTGCTCCCCCCCCAACAAATTTTGTCTTTTTCCAGATTTCTTCTGCTGTGAAATTGAGAGCTTTAGTTGTGTCAAGTAGATGGTGCAGTGGTAGTGTTGTTGCCTCACAATAAGAGTTTATCTGGTGTGATTCTTGGCTGGGGTGCCTTCTGTGTGGAGTCTGTATATCCTCCCTGTGTTTATGTGGGTTTGCTCTGGTTTCCTCTCATGTTACAAAGACATGTATCAGGAGCATTTTTCCCCAGGCCTCTGCTGAAAATTGGCTTTCTTCCAAGTCGGACTTACCCAGTAAACAAATGTTAAATAAATAAAAAAATTTACAAGGAGGTGAGAGCTTCAGGGGAAGAGAAGTTTTGTGCTGTTTGTAGTGTTAGTAGTACAACAGGTAGTAGCCTTACTTTTCATGCAGAAGGCTGTGGGTTCTATTCCCACAGTATGCAGATGGATCGCTGATACTATACTGTGTTGTGATTTAAAGGGAGTGGATGCTGCAGTCCTGTGAATGTCCTCCTTTGGAGGAGTTACCCAGTAACTATGAACCTGTTATCAGTTTGCCATCTATTCCCTATTGCAAAATTACCAGCTTATCATTTTTTAATGTAATGTAAGCAATTTATTCTTCAAGGGCAACAGCCATTTTATTTGTAGATGAAACAATGAAATATACAGTTGTTTCCTAGCAGCAACCTCTTCATTAGTTTGAGATCCCTTTAATGTGGAATTATTTAGATAACGTACTTCTGCAGAGATTTTGCATATTTACAGAAATTGGTGGATTGTAATGACAGAAGTTTGAGTGGCCTTTTATGGTTGGAATTTTCTGAAACAAGTAGCTTTGTCATTATTGGTTCATACATTTTGTTTCATTGCTTACTAGAAGACTGTTCAAAACTACAAATTTAAAACACATTCTAACAACCGGTGCTGTATTATACAAGGAATATAATTTAATACAATCAGGAAGGTGAATCAAAGCATGCATATATGTATGCATGGCCCTAAAAATGTGTTTGAAAACTGCCCAGAGGAAAGTGTGAAAGGCTCAACATCATGGGCAACCTTTAAGCTTTACTCTTGTTACCAAGGCAATGGATGAAGATAAAACAGTTACACCACATTACCTTGACCTGGCCAAGCCTTTTGACACAATCCCCTACTCAGGTAGAGTACAAAAGTTGAATAATGTAGGAGAAAACACTTGCATCCCTAGCTGGATTGCCAACTTGCTCAGAGGATGCAGGAGATCAAAATAGTGGAAGAGACCAGTCACCAATGGAATCCCCAGGCTTTGGTTCTCTGACTTTTTCTGTTTGGCATATACATCTCAAAAGTAAAAGGAAATGCCACAGGGTCATTGCTGGCTAAATTTGAGATGACTGCAAGCTAGGAGCGGTTATTGAATCCCCAAATGACTTAACCATCATGCAGGGAGTTTTGTCTCAAATAATAACTGGTGTCAAAATCATGACAATGCCCTCTGAGAACTGACCTAGTTGTTTGGCATTTGGGAACTTGTGTGTACAGTGACCTAACTTTTGATCAACTTGTGCTTAGAGTTATAATAAAGCCTTTCTCTACTGCACAGCTAATAAACAAATTGATTGTGAGTAGATCTAGAGATGTTGTTGCCCCCTTTACAAAGCTCTCATTGGGTCAATCATTTTGTATAATGCCCACTTTGGCATGTATCTGTCCAGCCCCATGCATCAATTGGAATACCTTCAGAGATACATTACTAAAAGGATACAGTCTTAAACAACAGGTCATGCATGGACCACCTCAAAGATTTATTACTATACTCAGTATCCTACAGAGTGCTTAGAGGTGACGTGTCTGGCATACAAGGATTCCTCCAACCTAATACAGATGGCCCTACTGAACATTAGCAAGTCAAATGACATCAGAAATACTCCAGGTATCTATATATATATATATATATATATATATATATACACACATATATATATATATATATATATATATATATATATATATATATATCACACAGAGACTACTACTGTTCCAGAACAGACTATCCATAAAAATAAAACAAAGCTCATCCGTCCATATTCAAATGCAACTTGGATCTAAGGATGGGTAATAGAAAATGTAGTCCAGGATTGCCTCTCATGCCACTCATAGACGTTCATAGATTAGTACTAGGCTAACTGCCCTTGCAAGCCATTTTAAGCCTAGCTAATTATCCCTTGTGAGACTCGAACTCTGCACCTTGTGTTTGTAAGGCAAACATCTTAACCATTAGGCCACCCTAATAGAAGCACTTCCTAAATGCTGCATCCCTTACATGAGTCCCTTCATATTATCTATGGTATGATTACAGTTATTCTCATTAGGGCTAATATACAATTATCAGCTATGGGATAGGTAAGACCAATCAGAAAATGTTAATTCAAGCACCAAAAGGGAAATGGCTAAGCTTAAAATGTCCTCCAAGTGAACCGATGTTGCGGCAGTAAATAGTTACAAAAAATGTCCTTTTTAAGATCACTAAGTGCCCCCTGACACCCCCCCCCCCAGTCTTTAACAGTTTCTGGTGCCTATGATCATATGATGCCAGATTTTATCTATGTTAGGAATAATTTGCTGTAGATCCTTCTTATTTTCTTTTTACTATCTACAAGTTAAACATTTGCATGTGTTCAGTCCTAAAGGTGCACAAGAATACCAAAAAGCAAACTTCACACTACTCAAGACTGGTGTGGTATCCTTCAAGGCCCCTGAGTCAGAGGAAACCACAACCCAAGCTGCGGAAGCCCTTACAAATGCCTTCTATGAACACCTCCAGGACTGCATGGATCAGGCAATCCCAAATAAAACCAAGACTCTTTCCACAAAGGGCAAACGTCCAGTCTGGTGGACCCCAGCCATTAACAAACTTTACAATAAGAGGAGAAAGCTATTACATGATAGAACAAAATCCATAAAAGGGAAGTCACCCCTGATCATTATTAGTAAAAAAATACGAGCACTCATAAAATCAACTAAGGCCAATTTTGAGAGAAAAATTGCCATGGATTCAAAGGACAATCATAAGGCCTTTTTCAGCTATGTTAGGAACCTGGGTGGAAACTCCCAGATATGCTCAGAATTAGTCCAAAATGATACAAAAATCACTGAACCCACAGACATTGCCAACATACTGGCAGACAGGTTCAGTGCAAACTTCACTCCCCTCTCCCCCCCTAAAGGAGAGATAACTATCCCAGCCGAGTGTAGCCTCCCGGACATCTCAAATGCGCAGGTGAAAGCTGCTCTCTCTAAAGCTAAAAACACAGCATCAATGGGACCGGATGGTGTCCCCGGCTGTGTGCTACACGAGCTAAATGAGGAATTAAACCCGCACATAAGGCAGCTGTTTAATCTCAGACTTACCACAGGATACGTGCCCAAGGAGTGGCATACGGCAACTGTAGTCCCACTCCACAAAGGTGGCGCCTCTACGGACCCTGGTAATTACCGCCCCATAAGCTTAACAAGTCTAGTCTGCAAAGCTATGGAGAGGATCATAATGGAGCTCATAAACAAAGATATAGGGGACTTGCAGACATTGGACCCGACCCAGTTTGGCTTTGTCAAGGGAAGATCATGCCTTTTGAACTTGGTCGACTTCTTCGAAATAGTCACCAAGGCCATTGATGAGGGAAAGGCAGTCCATACAGCCTACCTTGACCTTGCAAAGGCTTTCGACACAATACCCCACTTGGGTATTGTAGAAAAACTTACCAGCTTAAATGTAAACCCATATGTCACAAGATGGGTTGCAAACTGGCTTAAGGACAGAACCCACAGGGTTAGAGTTGCTGGCTGTGTCAGACTCCAAGCCGGTCACAAGTGGTGTCCCACAGGGCTCGGTCCTTGGCCCCTATTGTTTGGCATCTACTTCTCAGAAGTACAGGCCAACATGGGAGGACTTTGGCTGACAAAGTTTGCAGATGACTGCAAACTGGGCCATAGTGGAAAGTGCATCGGACACGGATATCCTTCAGAAGGGACTCACGGAAACAGATAGCTGGTGCCAGAGCCATGGCCTGAAGTTAAACGCCAAACAATGTATAGTCATACCCTTCGGGAAAAACAAGGTAACCCCAAGCTACCATATAGGTGGCAATCCACTAAGCACAGAAGAGGTTATCAGGGACCTGGGGACCCAGGTTGACAGTGGCCTTTCTTTTGACACTCACATTGCTAAAGTGGTTAGAAAGACCTTCTACATTGCCCACCTGATCATGAAGGGATTCACATCCAGATCTAGTGAGGTCATTGTTCCCCTGTACTCCTCACTTATCAGACCAATGATCGAGTACAATGCCCCATTCGGGATGTATCTCACCTGACATCTGCAGCAATTGGAGAGACCCCAAAAGTTCCTCACCAAAAGGATAAAGGGACTCCAAAATCTGTCATATGCTGCCAGATTGAAGAAACTCCAGCTCTATTCAGTCGCATACCGTCTGCTCAGAGGTGACATGTGCCTGACATACAAGGCCATGTCCAACCCGGAATTAATGGACATGCTCCACCTCCGAAAATACAAATCCACCAAAACCACTAGAGCAAGCGACTTAAACCTTAGCACGGATATAAATAGGACGTGCTGGAGGGATAGATTTATCACTCAGAGACTCCCTATGCTGTGGAATAAAATCCCGGTCCATGTGAGGCAGAGCACCTCGCTGACTCTGTTCAAGAGAAATCTAGACCTGTGGATGGGAGATCGTAGGTTTACCCCGGGAATCATCTCTGGGTCACTGCTGGACATAGGCACAACAAACTAATGGGCACAGTATTTTTTCATATAAGGGGTGGCATAAGCCACAATAATTTGGGCTAGGCTTATAAATGCCTTAGGGCAGATAGCCTAGTATAAACCTATGAACCTATGAACCTAAAACAAAATACTAAAGTCAAGCTTAAGGAACAAAGGAACATTAAAAATTTCAAGCACAAAAATTCAGCAATGACTTCCAATAGCAGCACCAAAACCAGCATAGGTGAATTGGTGCCCTAGGTGAAGAGCTCCATGGCACCCCCATCTGCTCACTACCTCCTTCCTCTATACATTACCCCCTGCCTCCCCAGCCCCGCCCATTCTGACCTACCCACACCATGCAGATTACATTTTCTTCCTTTTCTTACAGTTTGTCTTCGGTTTTGTTTTCTGCATTCATTTATTCATAACACCCTAACAAGGCAAGACTGCATTCTGATAATTGCAGAGGAAATAATTGCATTAAGCTGGGGAACTGTGGGCCACTAAGTCCCCAGAAGCCATGAGGGGTCCTAGGGTCCTAGATTCTCTGAGGTGCATCATTTTAGAATTGTTTTTTTTTTTTTATTTTTTAGACAACCTGCTTCATTCTGTGATGGCCTGAAAAAATCCTTAAGGAATGATATTCGGTGTTATTTTTCCAAATTTGCCTTTTTCTTCATCCTTTAGACACACCTTAACTGATCAGGACTGCATTGTAATAACATTGATGGAAGTAACTGAATCATGTTGAGAGTCTTGCAGGCTGCTAGGTCACAAGAAGCAATGGCGATTCTAGATGCTGGAGGTAAATTTCTTTTTAAACAACCTGTTTCATCCAACAACGGCTTCAACAATAATCATTAAGGAGAGAAATTCAGTGTCACTCTGACTACTTCTCAATGAGGCAACTAACATTGATCTACTCCTGCTGCCTGTTTGAGGACTGCTAAACAGCAGTCAGTTATCTAGTGTGGCAGTACCAGTGTTGCACAATGTATTGCTATTTGCTGAAATAAGTACAAAATTAGTATTGATATGGCGTGTGTGTATGCATGTGTGTGTGTGTGTGTGTGTGTGTGTATGTGTGTGTGTGTGTGTGTGTGTGTGCGTGTACATAAAATACTGCAGATTTTTATCTGCTCACACACTCAATAATCAAAATAAAAACACTGACTAAAGAAAAGCCAAACTGTTCATTCAAACAAGTGCAAACAATTGCAAAGCTTTCGGGTGAAACCCTTCCTCAGTACTAACAACCTTAAAAAGACTGCACTAATGTGTATATTATAAAAGTAAATACATGAAACTTATAAACAACTTATAAACAATGACATTGGTAATCTCCAAGCTCTGGACCCTACCCAGTTCGGGTTAGTAAATGGCAGATCATATCTCCTAAACCTGATAGACTTCTTTGAAGCAGTCACTAAAGCTGTAGATGAGGGTAAGGTGGTACAGACAGCCTATCTAGATCTCGCAAAGGCTTTTGACACCATCCCCCACTCTGGAATTATAAACCAACTCACTAAACTAGGTATAAATCCCTATGTCACAAGATGGGTTGCCAACTGGCTCACTGACCGAACCCACACTGTGAAAGTAGCAGACTTTAAATCCAACTTCAGACTAGTGACAAGTGGAGTACCACAGGGTTCAGTCCTAGATCCTCTCCTGTTTGGTATCTACTTCTCTGAAGTACAGGCTAACACAGAAGGTCTTTGGCTAACAAAGTTTGCAGATGACTGCAAACTATGAGCCATAATCAAATCTCCTAATGATGTGGACATCCTACAAAAGGGCCTCACTGAGACAGATTCCTGGTGTCAAAGCCATGGCCTCAAGCTCAATGCCAAAAAGTGCATTGTCATCCCTTTTGGTAAAAACTCTGTACCCATGAACTACCACATAGGCGGTAGTCTACTTAACACTGAAAGTGTGATAAGAGACCTTGGGACACAGGTGGACAGTAGTCTCTCCTTTGATAATCACATCGCCACAGTAGTCAGGAAATCCTTCTACGTGGCACACCTCATCACAAAAGGTTTCTCATCCAGGAAAAAAGAGATCATTGTTCCCCTCTACTCATCACTCATTAAACCCATTATAAAGTACAATGCCCCTTTTGGTATGTACCTAACAAGACATATACACCGACTGGAAAGGCGACAGAAATACCTCACAAAGAGGATTACCTCCCTCAAACAGATGCCCTTCGCAGACCGTCTCAAAAAACTCCAGCTTTACTCTGTCGCATATCGCCTACTCAGAGGCAATCTCTGTCTAACATACAGCTATGTCAAATCCAGAGCTGTTGGACATGCTCCATGTAAAGAAATCCCAATCCCTCCGAGCTACATGCTCTAGGGACCTAAACCTTGTCACCACAATAAACAGAACATGCTGGAGGGATAGATTCCTGTCTCCGAAGCTTCCCATACTCTGAAACAAACTACCTATCTATAGCAAACAAAGCTCCTCATTAGCACTCTTCAAGAAAAATCTTGATGATTGGATGGGAGATAGGAAATTCACCCCGGGGATCACTTTTGTGGCTCTGCTTGACAGGGGCACAGGAAAATAATTTTCTTGGGTGGCAAAAGCCAGGGTACCATTTGGCTAGGCTTATATAGGCCCTAGGGCCAATAGCCTAGTACCTACCTATGAACCTATGACAACAGCCAACCAATAAAAACTTAACAATTAATATAGTAAGCAAGAACCATAATTAAAAAGAGCCATAATTAAAACATCACATTTTTATATATATGCAGATGTAAATCAATGAAATTGTCTTTGCTTTTTATTAAAACAGCTTTAGTGCTGACAGCACTATTTAAACCAGGTTTTAAATCAGTCCTTAATCTTAAAATCCAACTATATTCGCTATATCCTAAAGCACTGTTAAAATCACCACCCCTGTTATGTTTCTGTACTACATATAATTCACTAAATGTAAACTCATGGCTTTCATCATTATCCAAAGTATGTTTGCTTAGGGTATTAGTCTGAATCTTCCTATGTACGTATATCAGACTTATGCTCAATAATGCGATCTTTGAACCTATGTACTTCTCAACATAAAAACAGGAACATTTTATGCAAGTTCCAAGACAGACCACATGCATAGTATTACATGTGGCATAACAATGGAAGGTAAATATTTTCTTATTTTATGGGTGCATAAAGATGTTATTTGAAACAATGTCCTTACAACAACTAAAACTATCGCAGGGGATACTTCCAGATTTGTTAGTGACCCCATTACTGTTAATTATATTAAAATCTTTATAACATAGTCTCTTTAAAGTTTTATGGTTTCTATAAGCAAACCCTGGTCTATCATCTAACAAATGCTCCAGTTCTTAGAATATTCCAATTTTGTTGTATTATATTTCTTACACTAGTTCTTCTATTATAGATAGTTATATACCTAATTTTATTCTCATGTGTACGTGTATCATTGCTCTGATAATTATTGTCCATGAAAAATGGTCTAGCTGAACTATTCCTGCTAATGACTTCATTAAAAGATGTTTCTATTGCTACTTTATCATAATCTCTTTCTTGAAACTCTAACACCATCTTTTGCATTTGTTCCTTACACCTAACCCCTCTAGAGTCTAATCTACTCACCCTAGTAAACTGACTTCTCACACTTCCATTAAATATATGTGGAGCGTGCATACTTCACCTATGTGTGTAACAGTCACATCTAAAGCAGTTCCTTCCCTAACCAATTTAACATCTAAATAAGTAATAGATTGAGCAGAGCAGGTAATTTTAAATTTGAGAAGATTTGTAGACTTATCAAGGTACTTAACATAATCATTTAAAATTTGTTCGTTCCCACTTCAAATTAGGAAGCAGTTATCCACAATGCACTTATATAATAATACATAGGCATTCAAAGCATTCTTATCACTTTAAATAAATTCACACTCCCATTGACTGAACACCAAATGTGCATAGGTACTAGCCATGGGAGAAGCCATGGCTACTCCTCCAACTTGTAAATAAGCTTAATTCTCAAAATTAAAAACACTGTTAGTCAATACAACTTCTGAAAGTTGACAAATATTTTCAACATCTTACTTGCATATTTGTATTGGTGCAAAGAAAATTATGAATAGCATTAATGCCATAATCATTTGGTATTGCTGTAGAAAGAAAGTTAATGTCAAATATAACCAGTAGGAAGTCCATTACAGAATTGGTACAATGGCACTCATATAACTTAGTTAAAATGTCTCCCGTGTCCCTTATGTAACTTCTGCAATGGGAAAGATATTTATCTAAAACAGTTTGCAAATATAGCAATATAGGTTCTGTAACCCATCCCCTACCTGAGACAATTGGTCTCATTAAAGACTTATGTATTTTTGGTAAACATACAGCTGTGGAATAGTTGGGCATGGAACAGTGAAAAAATAAACAGATCAATAGATATATCATTGTATATTTGTATTTCATAAATCAGCATAAACATTTGCTATATATTTTTTAACATCTGGAAAACTAATTTTCTTAAAAGTATTTTCAGATAAAAATTCATGCATAAGAGCAACATAATCAATTCTCTTCATAATTACAACAGCAAGCCCTTTATCAGCCTCTTTAATAATTAAGTCATTATTAGATTCTAGCTGTTTAAGGGCTTCATGCTCACCTAATGTTAAATTACATTCCCTGTTTCTAACTTTACTGTCATAGAGTGCTCTCATTTCTCGTTCACATATATCCCGAAAAGCAAAAATAATGGGGCAGCTGTTGGGAATAAAACGCTTGACTTCTTACAAGCAGCTTTTTCAGTGCCTTTTACATTCTTAAAAACTGACTTCAAATTTAATCTGTACATAGAGTTGTAATTTATCATTGTTGCAACTAAATATCAGTAACTGTGAATGTCCCTTTGTGGGATGGATCAACATAGCATGGGACACAGGCCTGCTGTAATGTAAGGGCATTGTAGCTACAGGTCAGTCTGTGCATATTGCACCTAAAACTTTGTAGCATGAACAAAAAGGTTGCTTAAAAGGGGTGGCAGTGACAGGGTGATAATTAGACTGGAAGTGCCTAGGGGGCTTCTAACTTGACATTTGCTGGGAGCCCCCAAAATGTTAACATCAGCCCTGCTGAAAGTCAAATGTATGTCATTATTTAGTGACTTCAGTACCCCATTACTGGCAACAAACTACACATTTTGGAGTAAGGGACCAAAAAATAAAATATCTGGATATCTGCTTTTAAAATGTTATGTTTTGGATGTAAAATGCTTCCTCCAACACCATTTATATATACTACAGCAACTTTGAAAGATTAGGCACAGGAACTATTTGACATCAAAAATATATAAAAAAAATAATATAAAAAATAAATAAGTATGTAAAACAACAATTTTGCAGACAGCCCATTCTCTATCTGCAATAATGCCCTTCAGGGTATGTGTTACTGTGTAATTAACACCCTTCCAGGGGTCAGGCTTCATAACACCCCTGGGTGGGCATTATTTACACAGTAGCACACACCCTGTTGGGCATTATTGCTTGACTATTCCATAGATCTGCACTTAGTCACATAACGTAAATACATATGTGACTAAGTGCAGACACACGTAAATAGCACAAGTAACCAAAAACTGAGGGCAATGCTACTCAATGCCAGAAGTCTAAACCTCAAAATGCATGCACTTGAGGCACTCATCAGTATTGAAAACATTGATATCTGTGCAGTAACAGAAACCTGGTTTAAGGTTCCAGAGAGCACCCCAGCACTACCAGGATATAACTCATACCATACTTTCTGGCCACAGAACCCAGACTGAAACACAAAGGGCGGGGGTGTATCCATATTCATCAAGGATACCCACACCTCCAATTTAGTGGCACAGCACAATGTCTCAGTGCACATCCATGTGCAACTAACAACGGGCAAAACTGCAATTCAAATTGTAGCTTGCTACAGATCACCCACTATGACCCAGGACCCCCATTCTGCATTTCTGGAGACACTGGAAAATATGAAGGTCCTACCAAACACCCTAATATTGGGTGATTTCAATTACCCAAACATTAACTCGGAGAACTACTCAAGTACTAACTCCCTTGCCCAATGCTTCCTAGAATTTATAAACTTGAATGCCCTGGATCAACTGGTCAACACCCCCACCGGAGGTGACAACATATTGTACCTGGTTATCACCAACATTGGTGACCGGTGTTCTACACCGGAGGCCAACCCCTCACTGGTTAGATGAGACCATAGACTAATCACTCTGGATAGCCACATTCCGCCCCCACCCCCAATCAAGGAAACCACGGTGGGAAAACTTTTCAAAAGCAAACTTCACGTTACTTAAGACCGAGGTGGAAAGATTCACAGCCCCCATGCTAAAGGACAATGCTGTCCAAGCTGCTGACTCCCTTACAAAGGCACTCTATGAGCACCTGCAAGAATACATGGATCATGCTATCCCAAGCAAAACCAAGACTCACTCCTCCAAGAAAAGGAAACCAATCTAGTGGACCCCTGCCATAAACAAGCTATACAACAGAAGGAGGAAACTAGTACAGAAAAGAGTAAAATCCCAAGAAGGAAAGACATCCCTGATCAGTATCAGCAAGGAACTACGATCCCTCATAAAATAATCTAAGGCTAGCTTCGAAAGAAAAATTGCCAAAGACTCCAAAGATAACCACAAAGCGTTCTTTAGCTATGTCAAGAACCTAAGTGGAAACTCTCAGATCTGCTCTGAGTTAGTGCAGAATGGCACAAAATACACTGAACCGACTGATATTGCCAACATTTTGGCAGATAGGTTTAGTGCAAACTTCACCCCCCCCCTCACTCCCTAAAGGGCCCATAACCATACCAGAAGAATGTAGAGTCCCGGCAATCACTGACACACAGGTTAAAACAGCCCTATCCAAAGCCAAAAATACAGCTTCAATGGGACCGCACAGTGTCCCAGGCTGTATCGTACACAAGCTACAAAATGAACTAACCCCTCACCTAAACACACTGTTCAAACTCAGCCTCTCTACAAGCTATGTACCCACAGAGTGGCACACAGCTACAGTTATCCCGCTCCACAAAGGTGGAGCCACAACGGACCCCGGGAACTATCACCCTATAAGCCTGACTAGCCTGGTCTGCAAGGCTATGGAGCGCATCATCATTAACAGAAACATTGGGAACATCCAAACATTGGACCCTACCCAATTTGGCTTTGTTAAGGGCAGATCACACCTCCTAAACCTGGTGGACTTCTTTGAGACAGTTACCAAGGCTTTAGAAGAGGGAAAGGAGGTCCACACAGCCTACCTAGACCTCGCAAAGGCTTTAGACAACATTCCCCATTCTGGTATTATAGACAAGCTCACCAGCCTGAACATAAACCCCTACATCACGAGGTGGGTTGCCAATTGGCTCATGGATAGAACCCACATGGTGAGTGCTGTAGGCTCTAGGTCCTACTCTAAACCGGTTACAAGTGGCTTCCCCCAGGGCTCAGTCCAGGGACCCCTCCTGTTCAGTATATACTTCTCAGAGGTACAGGCAAGCACAGGAGAACTATGGATGATCAAGTTCGCAGACGACTGCAAACTGGGGGCCATAATTGACTCTCCGGCTGATACAGGCTTCCTCCAGAAGGGTCTCACTGAGATGGATACCTGGTGTCAAAATCATGGTCTCAAGCTAAATGATAAAAAAGTGCATAGTCATCCCCTTTGGAAAAAACAAAGTACCCGTGAACTACCACATATGTGGTAGTCCCCTACATACAGAAAATGTAATAAGGGATCTTGGGACCAAGTAGATGGTAATCTCTCCTTTGATAATCATATTGCCAAGGTGGTTAGAAAATCCTTCTATGTGGCCCACCTGATCACAAAAGTGTTCACATCTAGAGTAAAAGAGGTTATTGTGCCCCTCTACTCATCACTCATCAGACCCATCATAGAGTACAATGCCCCATTTGGGATGTACCTTACAAGACACCTGCAACAGCTGGAAAGACCACAGACGTACCTCACCAAGAGGATTACTGGCCTCAAACAGATGCCCTATGCAGGCCGACTGAAGAAACTCCAGCTGTACTTGGTTGCAAACCACTTACTCAGACATACAAGGCCATGTCCAACCCAGAATTGATGGACATGCTCCACCTAAAAAAAAAAAAACAAATCCCCAAGAGCCACATGTTCTAGGGATCTAAACCTCACCACAATGATACATAGGACATGCTGGAGGGATAGATTCCTGTCCCAGAGACTCCCCATGCTTTGGAACAGGATTCCAATCTACATTGGGCAGAGCCCCTCACTAACACTCTTCAAGAGAAACCTTGAGGAGTGGATGGGAAACAGAAAATTTACCCCGGGGATCACTGCAGTGGCTCTGATGGACAGAGGCACAGGGAACTAATGGCTCTGCTGGACAGAGGCACAGGGAACTAATCTAAGGGGGCGGCAAAAGTCAACACATTCTGGTTAGGCTTATAGATGCCCCGGGCAGATAGCCTACTACTTGCTTATGAACCTATGAACCTAGTCTGCAGAAGGCTCACTCACCAATGACTGTTTTAAAAGGGTTGCCTCAAGGAGATCATGCCATCTTGTTTATTTCTTAGGGAATATGGCTGCTCCCTGAAGAGGAACTTTCTTTTTCATAGGGGAGGCAATAATCCTCTTTTAATATTTTATATACCAAAGTGCTAGTTGATATGTCAATCTTTAAATTATTAAGGGCCATTTTAGAGGTTTTAGTAGGTTGCAGTGGTTGTGACAGGTACAGCAAATATGGCAATTTTATTCTCAAAGATTTACAATCACTGTGTGTTATATATAGAGTTGAAAGAAAGTAAAGGAACTTTATATTCGAATTTTAGGAGAGGAACATTTTTGGGAATAGCTTGGTAGGCAGTAGGATAAAGTAGATAGAAGCAGTGTTATATCCAGCACTAGGCATCTAGACAGTTGCCTAAGGCCTGCTGGCTTAGTGTCCCCACTGACTGGGGGGGAGGGGGGGCTGTCAGAACCATTAATTAAACACAATCTAAAAAAAATGAATTACATTTCTTTATGGATGTACTTGTATATGTGTGCAATACAGACACAGTGCATCAGTGCAATTTCTCATTTGTGCATTTAAACACTGGAATTGAACTTTTTCAGAGAACTTGCCATGAGAAAGAAGCCTGCTGCTGTGACAGGGAGACAAACCACAGAAGTGAGAAATGCAACTCTGCCGCCATGAGCTGGTATGTATGTGTGTGTGTTAAATGTCTTAGTAAGATAATTAACTTACTCATGCTCAAACCTTGTACCTTGGTTACAGGAGGCAAGAGCCTGACTCTTCTACACCAACTATCAGATTACATCAGTGGGTACATTTTCAAGGAATTATGAGTTTCAGTGCATTTTCAAGGAACTGTGAGCTTCAAGGGAAGAGAAGTTTACTGCTGCCCATGCTATCTGTTTTCAATATGGTAATGTTTTGGTTAGAAAATGGCCATCAGTGTTTGTGCTATACAGTTTAAAAGCAGTGTTAGTGGCACAGCAGGTAGCATGAGGCTGTGGGTTCTACTCCCACACCATTGATCCATGTAGATGGATTGCTGACATTGTGGTGCACTTTTGGTCGGGGGGGAGGTACTGCACTCCTGAGTGTATCCTCCTTTGGATGCGATGCCTACTAACTATGAACCTTTTATCAGATTGTCAGCCATTCCCTATTGCAATACTATCAGGTTGCCAATTTAATTTTTTTTTGTTAATGTAATATAGGCAAATTATTTTTCAAGGGCATCAAGCACTGAATTTGTAGATGAAACACTGAAATGTAAAGTTGGTTGCCAGCAGCAGTCTCTTCATTAGTAACAGATTTCTTTAATGTGGAATTATGCTTGTATAGGCCCTAGGGCCGATAGCCTAGTACCAGCCTATGAACCTATGAACCTATGCAGATGACTTTTACTTCTACAGAGATAGTGCATATTAACTGATGCTGGCAGATTGTAATGACAGAAGTTTGAGTGTTTTTTTTTTAATGTTGAAATGTTCTGAAATGGGTAGTTTTGTCATTATTGGTGCATACATTTTGTTTTACTGCTTACTGGAAAAATATCCAAAACTACAAGTTTAACACACCCTCTAACAAGTGGTGCTATGTTATACAAGGAATATAATTTAATACAATCAGAAACATGAATCAAGTAATGCATGTATGCATGGCTTTAAAAATGTGTGTAAGGGGCCTATGGTTTGTAAACACCCCAAAGGTAAACTTAATCCACCACTGGCCAGATGCATTTTCTTTTATTGTGGGTTTCAATGCAGTTTCAATAAATGTGAGTTTCAACGGCAGAGATTTACTGTTTTTCATGCTAAGTCAGTTTCATTGCGAGACTGTATTGCTTTGTTTAGCAAATGGCAATTAGTGTTTGTGCTACAAATTTTGAAATAAAAGTTTTAAATTAAATTAAAATATCTGTAATTATTGTAGAAGTAAAGAAGAAAAATAGTGTGTACACTAACATGTTTGCACAATGTTTATGGTAACTGGAAAGAAACAGCGAAGTAATGGGACGCTGGAATGGCTGGTGATTACCCCCCTGGTGATCCATTATGCTGCCTAGGGCCCCCATTTGACAATGATCTGGCTTTGGATGGGAGATTGTGTGGTAGAGTTTTAGATGTGAAAGGATTTGATATTGTCAGTGAGGGTGGAGAAGGCTACTGATTAATTAAGAGTTAGACATAAATATTTCAACTCTGCCACTTAAAGGATAATGCTGCTTTATTATCTGTAATCATAGAAGAACTTTGTGAAAGGAGGAGAATAGCAAAACATTTATTTAGTTTTTGTTGTAGTTAATCAGATTATACCATTGAAACTATTGACAGAGGATAGAAAGGACTACTGAAGTTGAGTTTTTAAGGATACTGGGATATTTATTTGCTTGAAGTAATAAGATGTCAGCTACACATAAAGTAATGTCCTGTTTAAGGAAGTCTTTGGTCGGATCCTTAATGAATAATGAAAATAGTAGAGAGTCTATTACAAGACCTTGGGAGACTCCTGTACTACGAGAACAGTTGCTAATGTGTACTTGAAATGTGGTACTGTCAGTGTAGCTTTGGAACCATTTAACAGTATTTTGACTAAAGTTAAATTTTAGTAACTTATTGAGAAGCAGTTTGTGGTTTATAGTTTCAAAGGCCCAAGTCAGGTGAACAAATAACCCAGCTGTAATGAGACCCTAATTGATTTTACTGTAGACTGAGTCAGCTGTTGACAGTACAGCTGTAGCTATGCTAAAGGCATTTCTGAAACCGCACTGTTTACAAAGAGAAGCCTATATCTATATATGTTTAAGCAATTGTAATTATTTTTTTTAAATATTTAGGCAAGTGGTGAAACAGTAGAGACAAGTCAAAAGTCATTATGGGTTTTGGGTGAGGTTACGTTAGGGATGGGGACAAATGATGGCATGCTTTAGGGATGGAGATACTATACCTGTACTAAGGGACAATCTGTAAATATATGCTACTGATTTGCATTGAATCTACTCCTCTTCTAAGGAAGGTTTTAGTTTCCTTACAGATGATATCAGTAAAGTGAAATGTAAACAATAAGTTAAGTGGGTACAGATATACCTGTACTAAGGGACAATCTGTAAATATATGCTACTGATTTGCATTGAATCTACTCCTCTTCTAAGGAAGGTTTTAGTTTCCTTACAGATGATATCAGTAAAGTGAAATGTAAACAATAAGTTAAGTGGGTACAGATGAAGTTATAGATTACTTTGTGAAGCTGGGTAGTGGGAACTGGAGACAGGAAATATGTTATTTGGTATACTGCAGGCAGACAAAGAGAGATAGAGAGAGAAAGGTATTTGTAAATTGCCTTGTTAGTTGCTTTATTACTTTCCAGATTTTTTTTGGATCGCTGGTGGCTGACATTTGCTTTTATCTTAAATAAAGGGATTTAGCTGAGTTAGTTGATTTTCTGATTTGCTTTCTCGGGTAAAGGTAAATGCCATGCAGGTGGATATTAGAAGGGTGTTCTTTTCCAAGCTGATCTAACTTTGTCTCTCTGTTTCAAGTGAATTTTGGTATTACTAGACAGCCATGGACATTGTTAACCTCAGAGTCTCCTACTTAGTGAGAGAAAAAAGTGCATCCTGGATTGTAGATAGGGCTTCTGTGAAGAATGACAGAGTTGCACTGGGTTCATTCAGTAGCTAGAGGGGAGACCAACTGACTGCATTCAGGTGATAGTCAAGTTAGCTAATTTCTGTTCATGGAACATTCCTCCTTTAACTGTCTGAGGTGTAGGCATTATTGAATTAAATGATCAAGAGGACAGCACTGAATGATGGTCACTTTGGATGTTTGGTAATATGTTCGCATTTAAGTATCTATGGGCCATGTTGATAATAATAAAAGGTCTCCTAATAAGTACACAGGTGAGGTCTATATTAGATGTTCGAATGCTTAGGTTGTCGAATGCCAAAACGTCGACACCTAAACGTCGAAGTCTAATAAACGCAACAGGCAAATTACGCAAATTTTTCCATGGGCCATTATCAGGGATTTGTCCTTTTTCCCAATATAGAGCAATCTCGTAGTTGTTATATTTAGTTAGGGGGATGTGGGGGGCACAGTCCCCCACTTGATTAGGGTTTTAGAATTTGTTTTTTTTTTTTTTGTTGGCCACTCAAATTTTTCCCTGGGAAAAAAATTGCGTAATTGGGCTGGCCTTACCAATTGTATGGCTGTCACCACCAGGCATGCTGAAATAAGGACTGCAACAATACCTCTATTTCTAATGGCCATGAATATGTCTACCATAAGTTTTAGTAGTTCTGCACCCATGTTTAAACTCTTTTTTAGGAGACACCTTTTAAACCTTACCCATAGTGGTCTGGGATGGAACCTAGCTCTAATATATACTGTCTCATGATATCATTTGAAATCTGGCAGATGTACTCCTCCACTTTTCTGGTGGTAGGAAAAATTTCTTACTCTGCATGCCTGGATAGATTCCATCCCATATAAAGTTTGAGGCCAGTTATTGAAATTAATTTCAACACCTTGTCTAGACAGGAAATAAGTTTTCAGAAGCATAACCATCTTTATAATTTGCATTGTTGTGAGGAAAGGAAGCATTTTACCTTTCCACCCCTGTAGCTTGTCTCTCAGATTTTCATACAGGGACACAGTATTGGTCAACTGTCATAATAATTCCTAGGTACCTGCAGTTTATTAACAACCTTTCCTGATTCCTCCCTATGTCCTGCTAGCATAACCTTAGCATAGTTCGATAACAGAAATACTTGTATTTTTCCTTCAGTGATAACCAGTCCAGTGATACATTCTAAATCTTTTTTAGTTGTTAATGCTACATAAGTATTATGCTCTGGATTTGCTTTAGAGAATAGACTATTGCATGCAAACCATTTGGAGATCACTGAGTCACCATACTGTGTTGGCATACCCAAGTGAAAGATTTTAGTATTAAATACTGTATGGAAAATCTGATGGCCAACAAAAGTAGCAAAGTAGAGAGGTGACACTCTTTCCTCACACCTCTACATAGATTGGGTGTACTGGACAATATCCATTTGTTGCAACTACTGCCTTAGGATTACTATATAACAGTTGGCATTTTGCAATGGTTAGTTGTGTGTTGTACATAAATTTTAGCATATTCTAAAACAATGACTACTTTATGAAATTAAATCATTTTCTGAAGTCAATTTGCACTGCCTCAATGTATAGATTCTGTAGTAGTCATACTTTTTGTACATTTAGCCACATTTAAATCAAGTTGAGACTAACTGCTCTGTTTTTAATGAATTCCATTGTTGCTATGAGATTAATTGGTTCGTAGGTGTGTACTAGGGCAATGGCCCTGAATCCTTTGCAAGCCTAGCCCATAGAGATCCCCTGGCATCATGCTGCCATTAATTCCCATGCCTCTATCAAGTAGAGCCACTGGAGTGATCCCCGGAGTGAAATTTCTATTTCCCATCCACTCATCAAGATTTATAGGTTCATAGGGCAATATACTAATAATTCTATTTGTTAATACCTTTCACAGATTTTTCTGTTTAGTTGCAACAAGGACATAAGCTTGTATTTGCTCAGAAAAGGACTTTTCCTTGTTTGGTTTTGTAAACATAAGTACATAAATGTCTGAGTCATCTGAAAAGGTTCCTCTATGCTCATAATCCATGAAAAATTTCAATAGTGGTACAATTTCCTTTTTAAATTCTTTGTAAAATTCTGCCATCAACTCATCTTAGGCCATCCATGTATATCTGACAAAACCTCTACCATTAGTAATTTTGCTTCTCTGCTTCCCTTGCAGTTAACTTTGGTAGAGGTGCACTATCTTCCAGATCCAGTTCTTGCCCATATTCCTTCATGAAAACCTCATTCATTTGTTCTATCTCATTTACTATTAGATCCTGCTGTCCCTCATTGCATAGATTGCTATTCCTTTACACTTTTCCAAAGTGTATAAGGTATACATTTTGGTGATGCAATCCCTTTTATCCAATAGAAATGTTTATATTTTCCATTTTTCATCTTCCCTTATTCCCTTCAGCTTTCCTTTTCTTTGTATTTTCCACTTTTATTTTCATTTCCATCAAAATTAGACCCTCTTTCAATTATTTTATTCTAGCCCGCCTCTCATTCCTTTTTGTCTTTTCAACTCCTGCACTAAGCTCCTTCTAAGTACCTTAAAATATACCCAGTTAAGACACATTGATTCACATTCAAATGGTGGGGATCTCCAATGGGTAGTTATAATGTGCCTTATTGTATCTATAGCCTTCCTCAGATTTCAACAGTAAGGGAATCCATTCTCCACATTACTAGTGGCATATCTCTTTTGCTGTCCACTACAGTAAATGTTACTATAGTATGGACTGACTAGCTAGTTGGAAGAATGTCAATATACCCTATATTCTTTAAACAAAGAGGTTGAAACCAGCCAATGGTATATATGGACAATATTACAGCTATGACCTAAACTATTTTAGGAAGAAAACACTACAGAAACGTTAATCACAAGTGAGCCAATAGCTATAAAATACAGTACAAGTATGCAGCATACAATAAAATTGCTATAAATATCTAGAAGCAATAACTTCTACAAATAAGCAAAAATACAGGCTCCTTATTGCTATGTATCACAGATCAGCTGCTGCTCCTCAGAAAGCTCTGTGTGTAATGGCTGAAACACTCAAGTTAACTTCTTAATAGAAAGTTGAAACCTGAAACAACTTTAAAAAAAGCTCAAAAGAAGCAATGAGGTGCTTTTTCCAAGCCATAGCCCTGGCAACCCAACTAGACAAGGAACCATAAACACTAAAATCTCACTGAAGTGGGGGGATGGTCTTTCCTAACTAAGATGGCCTGGACAATGAGCTCAGAAAATAGCCTCTAACAAACAACTAGGCCCAAAACACAATCAGGAATATGGAGAACATTACACCTACTACCTATACTATTTTAGGAAGAACACACTGCAGAAATTTTTATCACAAACACAATCAGCAATATGGAGAATATTACAGCTATGACCTAAACTATTTTAGGCAAAAAACACTACAGAAATGTTTATCACAAGTGAGCCAATAGCTATGAAATACAGTACAAGTATGCAGTACACAAAAAAAATCTATAAATATCTAGAATAAGCAATAACTACTACTTATTTCTCTCTCTCTCTCTATATATATATATATATATATATATATATACATACATATATATATATATATATATATATATATATATATATATATATATATATATATATATATATATACACACACACACACACACACACACACACACACACACACACACACACACACACACACACACACACACACACACATATATATATATATATATATATATATATATATATATATATATATATATATCACAGATCAGCTGCTCCTCCTCAGATAGCTCTATGTGTAATGGCTGAAACACTCAAGTTAACTTTTTAACAGAAATTTGAAACCAGAAACAACTTAAAAAAAAAAGCTCAAAAGAACCAATTAGGTGCTTTCTCCAAGCCGTAGCCCTGGCAACCCAACAAGACAATGACCATAGAACCTAAACCCTCACTGAAGTTGGGGATGGTCTTTGCTAACCAAGATGACCTGGACAATGAGTTCAGAAAACCGCCACTAATGAACAACTAGAACCACAACGCAATCTGGAAAATGGAGAATATTACAGCTACTACCTAAACTATTTTAGGCAGAACACACTGCAGAAATGTTTATCACAAACACAATCAGTAATATGGACAATATTACAGCTACGACCTAAACTATTTTAGGCAGAAAACACAACAGAAATGTTTATCACAAGTGAGCCAATAGCTATGAAATAATGTACAAGTATGCAGTATACAGTAAAATTGCTATAAATATCAAGAATAAGCAATAAATACTACAAATAAACAACAAAAACAGGCTACTTGTTGCTATATATCACAGATCATCTGTTTCTCCTCAGATAGCTCTGTGTGTAATGGCTGAAACACTCAAGTTAACTTCTTAACAGAAAGTTGAAACCTGAAACAACTTTAAAAAAAGGTCAAAAGAACCAATGAGTTGCTTTTTCTTAGCAGTAGCCCTGGTAGCCCAACTAGACAATGACCATAGACACTAAACTTTCACTGAAGTGGGTGATGGTCTTTCCTAACTAAGATGGCCTGAACAATGAGCTCAGAAAACAGCCTCTAACAAACAACTAGGCCTACAACACAATCAGAAATATGGAGAATGTTACAACTACTACCTAAACTATTTTGGGCAGACCACACTGCAGAAATATTTATCACAAACACAATCAGGAATATGGACAATATTGCAGCTACAACCTAAACTATTTTAGGCTGAAAACACTAAAGAAATGTTTATCACAAATGAGCCAGTAGCTATGAAATACAGTACAAGCACGCAGTATACAATAAAATTGCTATAAATATCTAGAATAAGCAATAACTACTACAAATAAGCAACAAAAATCAGGATACTTATTGGTATATACCACAGATCAGCTGCTCCTTTTTAGATAGCCCTGTGTGTAATGGCTGAAATACTCAAGTTAACTGCTTAACAGAAAGTTGAAACCTGAAACAAGTTTAAAAAAAGCTCAAAAGAACCAATGAGGTGCTTTCTTGAAGCCATAGCCCTGGACACCCAACTAGACAATGTTCATAAACAACAAACTCACACTAAACTGGGGGATGGTCTCTGATAACTAAGATGACCTGGATAATGAGCTCAGAAAAAAGCCTCTAAACAAACAACTAGGCCCACAAAACAATCAGGAATATGCAGAATATTACAACTGCTACCTAAACTATTTTAGGTACAGCACAATGCAGAAATTTTTATCACAAACAGAATCAGGAATATGGACAATAGTACAGCTACGACCTAAACTCTTTTAGGCAGAAAACACTACAGAAATGTTTATCACTAGTGAGATAATAGCTATGAAATACAGTACAAGTATACAGTATACAATAAAATTGCTATAAATATCTAGAATAAGCAATAACTACTACAAATAAGCAACAAAAAACAGGCTAATTATTGGTATATATCATAGATCAGCTGCTCCTCCTCAGATAGCTCTCTGGGTAATGGATGAAACACACAAGTTAACTTCTTAACAAAAAATTTGAAACCTGGAACAAATTTAAAAAAATGCTCAAAATAAACAGTGAGGTGCTTTCTCCAAGCCATAGCCCTGGCAACCCAACTAGAAAATGACCATAGCCACTAAACTCTCACTGAAGTGGGGGATGTTCTTTGCTAACTAAAATGGCCTGGACATTGAACTCAGAAAAAAAGCCTCTAACAAGCAACTAGGTCCACAACACAATCAGGAATATGGAGAATATTACACCTATTACCTAAACTATTTTAGGAAGAACACACTGCAGAAATGTTTATCACAAACACAATCAGTAATATGGACAATATTACAGCTACAATCTAAATTATTTTAGGCAAAAAACACTACAGAAATGTTTATCACAAGTGAGCCAATAGCTATGAAATATAGTACAAGTATGCAGTATACAAAAAATAGCTATAAATATCTAGAATAAGCAATAACTACTACAAAATAAGCAATAAAAACAGGCTACTTATTGGTATATATCATAGATCAGCGGCTCCTCCTCAAATAGCTCTGCGTGTAATGGCTGAAACACACAAGTTAACTTCTTAACACAAAATTTGAAACCTGAAACAACTTTAAAAAAAGCTCAAAATAACCAATGAGGTGCTTTCTCCAAGATGTAGCCCTGGCAACCCAGCTAGTCAATGACCATAGCCACTAAACTCTCACTGAAGTGGGGGGTGGTCTTTGCTAACTAAGATGGCCTGGACAAGTAGTTCAGAAAATAGCCTCTAACAAACAACTAGGCCCACAACACAATCAAGAATATGGAGAATATTACAGCTACTACCTAAATATTTTAGACAGAACACACTGTAGAAATTTTTATAACAAACACAATCAGTAATAAAGACAATATTACAGCTACAACCTAAAAAATTTTAGGCAGAAAATACTACAGAAATGTTTATCACAAGTGAGCCAATAGCTATGAAATGCAGCACAACTCTGTAGTATACAATAGAATTGCTATAAATATCTAGAATAAGCAATAACTACTACAAATAAGCAACAAAAACAGGCTACTTATTGCTATATATCATAGATCAGCTGCTCCTCCAAAGATAGTTCTGTGTGTAATGGCTGAAACACTCAAGTTAACTTCTTAACAGAAAAGTTGAAACCCAAAAACATCTTTAGAAAATGCTCAAAATAACCAATGAGGTGCTTTCTCCAAGCCGTAGCCCTGGTAACCCAACTAGACAATGACCATAGACACTAAACTTTCACAGAACTGGGGGGTGGTCTTTGCTAACTAGGATGGTCGGGACAATGAGCTCAGAAAACAGCCTCTAACAAACAACTAGGCCCACAACACAATCAGTAATATGGACAATATTACAGCTATGACCTAAACTATTTTAAAAAGAAAACACTGCCAATAGCTATGAAATACAGTGCAAGTATGCAGTATACAATAAAATTGCTATACATATCTGGAATAAGCAATAACTACTACAACTAAGCAACAAAAACAGGCTACATATTGCTATGTATCAGAGATCAGCGGCTCCTCCACAAATAGCTCTGTGTGTAATGGCTGAAACACACAAGTTAATTTAACAGAAAGTTGAAACCTGACACAACTTAAAAAAAAGCTCAAAAGAACCAATGAGGTGCTTTCTTTAAGCAGTAGCCCTAACAACCCAAGTAGACAATGACCATAGACACAAAACTCTCAATGAACTGGGGGACAGCCTTTGATAACTAGGATGGTCTAGATAATGAGCTCAGGAAACATCCTCTAACAAACAACTAGGCCCACAGCACAATCAGGAATATGGAGAATATTACAGCTACTACCTAAGCTATTTTAGGCAGAAAACACTAAAGAAATTTTTATCACAAACACAATCAGGAATATGGACAATATTACAGCTATGACCTAAACTATTTTAGGCAGAAAACACTAAAGAAATGTTTATCACAAATGAGCCAGTAGCTATGAAATACAGTACAAGTATACAGTATACAATACAATTGCTATAAATATCTAGAATAAGCAATAACTACTACAAATAAGCAAGAACAATAGACTACTTATTGCTTCGTATCACAGATCAGCTGCTCCTCCTCAGATAGCTCTGTGTGTAATGGCTGAAACACTCAAGTTAACTTCTTAACAGAAAGTTAAAACCTGAAACAACTTTAAAAAAAGGTAACCTGAAACAACTTTAAAAAAAGGTCAAAAGAACCAATGAGTTGCTTTTTCTTAGCCATAGCCCTGGTAGCCCAACTAGACAATGACCACAGACACTAAACTTTCACTGAAGTGGGTGATGGTCTTTCCTAACTAAGATGGCCTGAACAATGAGCTCAGAAAACAGACTCAAACAACTAGACCTACAACACAATCAGAAATATGGAGAATGTTACAACTACTACCTAAACTATTTTAGGCAGAAATATTTATCACAAACACAATCAGGAATATGGACAATATTACAGCTACAACCTAAACTATTTTAGGCAGAAAACACAACAGAAATGTTTATCACAAGTGAGCCAATAGCTATGAAATACAGTACAAGCACGCAGTATACAATAAAATTGCTATAAATATCTAGAATAAGCAATAACTACTACAAATAAGCAACAAAAAACAGTATACTTATTGGTATATACCACAGATCAGCTGCTCCTTTTTAGATAGCCCTGTGTGTAATGGCTGAAATACTCAAGTTAACTGCTTAACAGAAAGTTGAAACCTGAAACAAGTTTAAAAAAAGCTCAAAAGAACCAATGAGGTGCTTTCTTCAAGCCATAGCCCTGGACACCCAACTAGACAATGTTAATAAACAACAAACTCACACTAAACTGGGGGATGGTCTCTGATAACTAAGATGACCTGGACAATGAGCTCAGAAAACAGCCTCTAAACAAACAACTAGGCCCACAAAACAATCAGGAATATGCAGAATATTACAGCTGCTACCTAAACTATTTTAGGTACAGCACAATGCAGAAATTTTTATCACAAACAGAATCGGGAATATGGACAATAGTACAGCTACGACCTAAACTATTTTAGGCAGAAAACACTACAGAAATGTTTATCACTAGTGAGATAATAGCTATGAAATACAGTACAAGTATACAGTATACAATAAAATTGCTATAAATATCTAGAATAAGCAATAACTACTACAAATAAGCAACAAAAAACAGGCTAATTATTAGTATATATCATAGATCAGCTGCTCCTCCTCAGATAGCTCTCTGGGTAATGGCTGAAACACACAAGTTAACTTCTTAACAGAAAATTTGAAACCTGGAACAAATTTAAAAAAATGCTCAAAATAAACAGTGAGGTGCTTTCTCCAAGCCATAGCCCTGGCAACCCAACTAGACAATGACCATAGCCACTAAACTCTCACTGAAGTGGGGGATGTTCTTTGCTAACTAAGATGGCCTGGACATTGAACTCAGAAAAAAAGCCTCTAACAAGCAACTAGGTCCACAACACAATCAGGAATATGGAGAATATTACACCTACTACCTAAACTATTTTAGGAAGAACACACTGCAGAAATGTTTATCACAAACACAATCAGTAATATGGACAATATTACAGCTACAACCTAAACTATTTTAGGCAAAAAACAATACAGAAATGTTTATCACAAGTGAGCCAATAGCTATGAAATGCAGTACAAGTATACAGTATACAAAAAAATAGCTATAAATATCTAGAATAAGCAATAACTACTACAAAATAAGCAATAAAAAATAGGCTACTTATTGCTTCGTATCAAAGATCAGCTGCTCCTCCTCAGATAGCTCTGTGTGTAATGGCTGAAACAATCCAGTTAACTTCTTAACAGAAAGTTGAAACCTGAAACAACTTTAAAAAAAAGCTCACACGAACCAGTGTGGTGCTTTCTCCAAGATGTAGCCCTGGCAACCAAAGCAGGCAATGACTATAGACACTAAACTCTCACTGAAGTGGGTGATGGTATTTGCTAACAAAGATGGCCTGGACAATAAACTCAGAAAACAGCCTCTAACAAACAACTAGGCCCACTACACTATCAGGAATATGGAAAAGATTAAATCTACTACCTAAACTATTTTAGGCAGAACACACTGCAGAAATGTTTATCACAAACACAATCAGGAATATGGACAATATTACAGCTACAACCTAAACCATTTTAGGCAGAAAACACTGCCATAGCTATGAAATACAGTAAAAGTATGCAGTATACAATAAAATTGCTATATATATATATATATATATATATATATATATATACAGAATAAGCAATAACTACTACAACTAAGCAACAAAAACAGGCAACCTTTTGCTATATATAACAGATCAGCTGCCCTTCCTCAGATAGCTCTGTGTGTAGTGGCTGAAATACTCAAATTAACTTCTTAACAGAAAGTTGAAACCAGAAACAACTTAAAAAACAGCTCAAAGTACAAATGAGGTGCTTTCTCCACGCCATAGCCCTGGCAACCCAACTAGACAATGACCATAGACAATAAACTCTCACTGAAATGGGAGATGGTCTTTGCTAACTAAGATGGCTTGGACAATGAGCTCAGAAAACAGCCTCTAAGCAAACAACTAGGTCCACAACACAATCAGGAATATGGAGAATATTACAGCTGCTACCCAAACTATTTTAGGCAAAACACACTGCAGAAATGTTTATCACAAACACAATCAGGAATATGGACAATATTACAGCTATGACCTAAAACAATTTCAGGCAGAAAACACTACAGAAATGTTTATCACTAGTGAGCCTATAGCTATGAAATACAGTACAAGTATACAGTATACAATAAAATCGCTATAAATACATAGAATAAGAAATAACTACTTCAAATAAGCCACTAAAACAGGTTACCTATTTCTATATATATAAGACAGATCAGCTGCTCCTCCTCAGATAGCTCTGTGTGCAATGGCTGAATCACTCAATTTAACATTTTAACAGAAAGTTGAAACCTGAAACTTTAAAAAAAGCTCAAAAGAACCAATGTGGTGACCTAAACTATTTTAGACATAAACACTGTCAATAGCTATGAAATACATACAAGTATGCAGTATACATTAAAATTGCTATACATTTCTAGAATAAGCAATAACTACTACAACAAAGCAACAAAAACAGGCTACTTATTGCTATATATCACAAATCAGCTGCTCCTCCTCAGATAGCTCTGTATGTAGTGGCTGAAACACTCTAGTTTACTTCTTAACAGAAAGTTGAAAGCTGAAAAACGTTTAAAAAAAGCTCAAGGAACCAATGAGATGCTTTCTCCATGCCGTAGCCCAAATAGACAATGAACATAGAGAATAAACTCTCACTGAAATGGGGGATTGTCTTTGCTAACTAAGATGGCTTGGAAAATGAGCTCGGAAAACAGCCTCTAAACAAACAGCTAGGCCCACAACATAATCAGGAATATGGAGAATTTTACAGCTATGACCTTAACTATTTTAGGCAGAAAACACTACGGATGTGTTTATCACAATTTTTTATTTTTTATTTTATTTAACATTTGTCAACTGGGAAAGTCTGACAAGGTTCCACAGATCCTGTTTTCAGTGGAGGCCCGGGGAGAAATGCTCCAGAGGCATGTCTTTAGAATGTGGGAGGAAACCGGAGTACCCGGAGGAAACCCCCGTGAATGCAGGGAGAACATGCAAACTCCACACAGAAGGCACCCCAGCCAAGAATCGAACCGGAGAACCTCTTGCTGTGAGGCGACAGCATTAACCGCTGCACTACTGTGCCACCCTCACAAGTTAGCCAATAGCTATAAAATACAGTACAAGTATGCAGTATACAATAAAATTGCTTTAAATATCTTGAATAAGTAATAACTACTACAAATAAGCAACAAATCCAGGTTACTTCTTACTATATATCAGAGAACAGTTGCTCCTCATCAGACAGCCCTCCGTGCAATGGCTAAAACACTCAAGTTAACTTCTTAACAGAAAGTTGAAACCTGAAACAACTTTAAAAAAGCTCAAAAGAACCAATAAGGTGCTTTTTCCAAGCCATAGCCCTGGCAACCCAAATTGACAATGACCCATAGACACCAAACTCTCACTGAAGTGGGGGATGGTCTTTGCTTACTAAGACGGCCTGGACAATTAGCTCAGAAAACAGCCTCTAAAAAACAACAATGCCCACAACACAGTCAGGAATATGGAGAATATTACAGCTACTACCTAAACTATTTTAGGCAGAATACACTAAAGACATGTTTATCACAAGTGAGCCATTGGCTATAAAATACAGTACAAGTATGCAGTATACAATAAAATTGCTATAAATATCTAGAATAACTAATAACTACTACAAATAAGCAACAAAAAACGGCTACATGCTGACATATATCACAGATCAGCTACTCCTCCTCAGATAGCTCTGTGTGTAATGGCCGAAACATACAAGTTAATTTCTTAACAGAAAGTTGAAACCTGAAACAACTTTACAAAAAGCTTAAAAGAACCAATGAGGTGCTTTCTCCAAGCCGTAGCCCTGGCAACCCAACTAGACAATGACCCTAGACACTAAACTCTCACTGAAGTGTGGGATGGTCTTTGCTAACTAAGATGGCCTGGATAATGAGCTCAGAAAACAGCCTCTGACAAACAACTAGCCCCACAACACAACCAGGAATATGTAGAATATTACAGCTACTACCTAAACTATTTTATGCAGAACAAACTGCAGAAATGTTTATCACAAACACAATCAGTAATATGGACAATATTACAGCAACAACCAAAACTATTTTAGGCAGAAAACACTTCCAATAGCTATGAAATACAGTACAAGTATGCAGTATACAACAAAATTGCTATACATATCTAGAATAAGAAATAACTACTGCAAATAAGCAACGAAAATAGGCTACTTGCTGACATATATCACAGATCAGCTGCTCTTCCTCAGATAGCTCTGTGTGTAATGGCCGAAACATTCAAGATAATTTCTTAACTGAAAGTTGAAACCTGAAATAACTTTAAAAAAGGTAAAAAAAAAACAATGTGATGCTTTCTCCAAGCTGTAGCCCTGGCAACCCAAGTAGACAATGACCATAGAGACTAAACTCTCATTGAAGTGGGGGATTGTCTTTGCTAACTAAGATGGTTTGGACAATGAGCTCAAAAAACAGACTCTAAACAAGCAACAAGGCCCACAATGCAATGAGGAAAATGGAGAATATTACAGCTGCTACCTAAACTATTTTAGGCAAAACACACTGCAGAAATGTTTATCAGAAACACAATCAGGAATATGGACAATATTACAGTTACGACCTAAAACACATTTAGGCAGAAAACACTACAAAAATGTTTATCACTAGTGAGCCAATAACTATGAAATACAGTACAAGTATACAGTATAGCATAATATTGCTACAAATACCTAGAATAAGCAATAACTACTTCAAATAAGCCACAAAAACAGGTTACTTATTGCTATATGTCACAGAACAGTTGCTCCTCCTCAGAAAGCTCTGTGTGTAATGCTGAAAAACTCAAGTTAACTTCTTAACAGAAAGTTGAAACCTGAAACAACTTTAAAAAAGCTCAAAAGAATCAATGAGGTGCTTTCTCCAAGCCGTAGCCCTGGCAACCCAACTAGACAATGACCATAGACACTAAACTCTCACTGAAGTGGGGGATGGTCTTTGCTAACTAAGATGGCCTGGACAATTAGCTCAGAAAACAGCCTCTAACAAACAACTAGGCCCACAACACAATCAGGAATATGGAGGACATTACAGCTACTATATAAACTATTTTAGGCAGAACACACTGCAGAAATATTTATCAGAAACACAATCAGTAATATTCTAGGCAGAAGACACTGCCATTAGCTATGAAATACATACAAGTATGCAGTATACAATAAAATTGCTATACATATCTAGAATAAGCAATAACTACTACAACTAAGCAACACAAACAGGCTACTTATTGCTATATATCACAAAACAGCTGCTCTTCCTCAGATAGCTCTGTGTGTAGTGGCTGAAACACTCTAGTTTACCTCTTAACAGAAAGTTGAAACCTGAAAAACATTTAAAATAAAGCTCAAAAAACCAATGAGGTGCTTTTTCCACGCCGTAGCCCTGGCAACCCAACTAGACAATGAACATAGACAATAAACTCTCACTGAAAAGGGGTATTGTAATTGCTAACAAAGTTGGCTTGGACAATGAGCTCAGAAAACAGCCTCTAAACAAACAGCTAGGCCCACAACATAATCAGGAATATGGAGAATATTACAGCTGCTACCTAAACTATTTTAGGCAAAACACACGGCAGAAAAGTTTATCACAAACACAATCAGGAATATGGACAATATTAAAGCTATGACGTAAACTACTTTAGGCAGAAAAAACTGCAGAAATGTTTATCACTAGTGAGCCAATAGCTATGAAATACAGTACAAGTATACAGTATATAATAAAATTGCTATAAATATCTTGAATAAGCTATAACTACTACAAATAAGCAACAAATCCAGGTTACTTATTACTATATATCAGAGAACAGTTGCTCCTCGTCAGATAGCTCTCTGTGTAATGGCTGAAACACTCAAGTTAACTTCTTAACAGAAAGTTGAAACGTGAAACAACTTAAAAAAAAACCTCAAAAACACAATGAGTTGCTTTCTCCAAGCCATAGCCCTGGCAACCCAACTTGACAATGACCATAGACACTAAACTCTCACTGACGTGGGTGATGGTCTTTGCTAACTAAGACGGCCTGGACAATTAGCTCATGAAACAGCCTGTAAAAAACAGCAATGCCCACAACACAATCAGGAATATGGATAAAAATCCAGCTGCTACCAAAACTATTTTAGGCAGAAAACACTACAGAAATGTTTATCACAAGTGAGCCAATAGCACTGAAATACAGTAGAAGTATGCAGTAAACAATACAATATCTATAAACTTCTAGAATAAGCAACAACTACAACAAATAAGCAACAAAATCAGGCTACTTATTGCTATATATCACTGATCAGCTGCTCCTCCTCAGATATCTCTATGTGTAGTGGATGAAACATTCAAGTTAACTACTTAACAGAATGTTGAAACCTGAAAAAACTTTAAAAAAAGCTCAAAACAACCAATGAGGTACTTTCTCCAAACCGTAGCCCTGGCAACCCAACTAGACAATACCCATAGACACTCTCACTGAAATGGGGTATGGTGTTTGCTTACTAAGATGGCTTGGACAATGAGCTCAGAAAACAGCCTCTAAAAAAACAAGAAGGCCCATTACACAATCAGGAATATGGAGAATATTACAGCCGCTACCTAAACTATTTTAGGCAAATAACACACTGCAGAAATTATTATCACAAACACAATCAGGAATATGGACAATATTACAGCTAAGACCTAAACTATTTTAGGCAAAACACCCTACCGAAATGTTTATCACTAGTGAGTCAATAGCTATAAAATACAGTACAAGTATACAGTATACAATAAAATTGCTATAAATACCTAGAATAAGCAATAACTACTTCAAATAAGCAACAAAAACAAGCTACTTATTGCTATTTAAGACAGATCAGCTGCTACTCCTCAGATAGCTCTGTGTGTAATGGCTGAAGCACTCTAGTTAACTTCTTAAAAGAAAGTTGAAACCTAAAACAACTTTCAAAAAAGCTCAAAAGAACCAATGTGGTGCTTTATCCAAACTGAAGCCCTGGCAACCCAAGTAGACAATGACCATAGACACAAAACTCTCACTGAAGTGGGAGATGGTCTTTGCTAACTAAGATGGCCTGGACAATGAGCTCAGAAAACAGCCTCTAACAAACAACTAGGCCCACAACACAATCAGGAATATGAAGAATACTACAGCTACTACCTAAACTATTTTAGGCAGAACACACTGCAGAAATGTTTATCACAAACGCTATCAGGAATATGTAAAATATTACATCTACGACCTAAACTATTTTAGGCAGAAAACACTACAGAAATGTTTATCACATGTGAGCCAATAGCTATGAAATATAGTACACATATGCAGTAAACAATACAATTGCTATAAATATCTAGAATAATCAACAACTACTACAAATAAGCAACAAAAACAGGCTACTTATTGCTATAAATCACAAATCGGCAGCTCCTGCTCAGATATTTCTATGTGTAATGGATGAGACACTTAAGTTAACTTCTTAACAGAAAGTTGAAACCTGAAACAACTTTAAAAAAGCTCAAAAGAACCAATGAGGTGCTTTCTCCAAGCCGTAGCCTTGGCAACCCAGCTAGACAATGACCATAGACACTAAACTCTCATTCAAATGGGGGATGGTCTTTGCTAACTGAGATGGCTTGGACAATGAGCTCAGAAAACAGCCTGTAAACAAACAAGAAGGCCCATAACACAATCAGGAATATGGAGAATATTACAGCTATGACCTAAAATATTTTAGGCAGAAAACCGTACAGAAATGTTTATCACTAGTGAGTCAATAGCTATGAAATACAGTACAAGTATACAGTATACAATAAAATTGCTATAAATACCTAGAATAAGCAATAACTACTTCAAATAAGCAACAAAAGCAAGCTACTTATTGCTATTTAAGACAGATCAGCTGCTACTCCTTAGATAGCTCTGTGTGTAATGGCTGAAACGCTCTAGTTAACTTCTTAACAGAAAGTTGAAACCTAAAACAACTTTAAAAAAAGCTCAAAAGAACCAATGTGGTGCTTTATCCAAACTGAAGCCCTGGCAACCCAAGTAGACAATGACTCAAAACAACCAATGAGGTACTTTCTCCAAACCGTAGCCCTGGCAACCCAACTAGACAATACCCATAGACACTCTCGCTGGAATGGGGTATGGTGTTTGCTTATTAAGATGGCTTGGACAATGAGCTCAGAAAACAGCCTCTAAAAAGACAAGTAGGCCCATTACACAATCAGGAATATGGAGAACATTACAGCCGCTACCTAAACTATTTTAGGCAAATAACACACTGCAGAAATGACTATCACAAACACAATCAGCAATATGGACAATATTACAGCTACGACCTAAACTATTTTAGGCAGAAAACCCTACAGAAATGTTTATCACTAGTGAGTCAATAGCTATGAAATAGAGTACAAGTATACAGTATACAATAAAATTGCTATAAATACCTAGAATAAGCAATAACTACTTCAAATAAGCAACAAAAGCAAGCTACTTATTGCTATTTAAGACAGATCAGCTGCTACTCCTCAGATAGCTCTGTGTGTAATGGCTGAAACACTCTATTTAACTTCTTAACAGAAAGTTGAAACCTAAAACAACTTTAAAAAATGCTCAAACCAATGTGGTGCTTTATCCAAACTGAAGCCCTGGCAACCCAAGTAGACAATGACCATAGACACAAAACTCTCACTGAAGTGGGAGATGGTCTTTGCTAACTAAGATGGCCTGGACAATGAGCTCAGAAAACAGCCTCTAACAAACAACTAGGCCCACAACACAATCAGGAATATGAAGAATACTACAGCTACTACCTAAACTATTTAAGTCGAACACACTGCAGAAATGTTTATCACAAACACCATCAGGAATATGGAAAATATTACATCTACGACCTAAATTATTTAAGGCAGAAAACACTACAGAAATGTTTATCACATGTGAGCGAATAGCTATGAAATATAGTACACTTATGCAGTAAACAATACAATTGCTATAATTATCTAGAATAAGCAACAACTACTACAAATAAGCAACAAAAACAGGCTACTTATTGCTATAAATCACAAATCAGCAGCTCCTCCTCAGATATCTCTATGTGTAATGGATGAGACCCTTAAGTTAACTTCTTAACAGAAAGTTGAAACCTGAAACAACTTTAAAAAAGCTCAAAAGAACCAATGAGGTGCTTTCTCCAGGCCGTAGCCTAGGCAACCCAGCTAGACAATGACCATAGACACTAAACTCTCACTCAAATGGGGGATGGTCTTTGCTAACTGAGATGGCTTGGACAATAAGCTCAGAAAACAGCCTGTAAACAAACAAGAAGGCCCATAACACAATCAGGAATATGGAGAATATTACAGCTGCTACCTAAACTATTTTAGGCAGAACACACTGCAGGAAATGTTTGTCACATATACAATAAGGAATATGGACAATATTACAGCTACGACCTAAACTATTTTAGGCAGAACACACTACAGAAATGTTTATCACTAGTGTGCCAAAAGCTAAGAAATACAGTACAAGTATACAGTGTAAAATAAAATTTCTATAAATACCTAGAATAAGCAATAACTACTTCAAATAAGCAACAAAAACAGGTTACTTATTGCAATATGTCACAGAACAGTTGCTCCTCCTCAGATAGCTATGTGTGTAATGGCTGAAACACTCAAGTTAACTTTTTAACAGAAAGTTCAAACCTGAAACAACTTTAAAAAAAAGCTCAAAAGAACCAATGTGGTGCTTTAGCCAAGCTGAAGCCCTGTCAACCCAAGTAGACAATGACCATAGACACTAAACTCTCAATGAAGTGGGGCATGGTCTTTGCTAACTAAGATGGCCTGGACAATGAGCTCAGAAAACAGCCTCTAACAAACAACTAGGCCCACAACACAATCAGGAATATAGAGAATGTTACAGCTACTACCTAAACTATTTTAGGCAGAACACACTGCAAAAATATTTATCACAAACACAATCAGTAATATGGACAATATTAGAGCTACAACCTAAACTATTTTAGGCAGAAAACACTGCCAATAGTTATGAAATACAGTACAAGTATGCAGTATACAATAAAATTGCTATACATATCTAGAATAAGCAGTAAATACTACAACTAATCACAGATATGCTGCTCTTCATCAGATAGCTCTGTGTATAGTGGCTGAAACACTCAAGTAAATTTCTTAACAGAAAGTTGAAACCTGAAACCACTTTAAAAACCTCAAAGAACCAATGAGGTGCTTTCTCCAAGCCGTAGCCCTGGCAACTCAACTAGACAATGACCATAGACAATAAACACTCACTGAAATGGGGGATGGTCTTTGCTAACTAAGATGGCTTGGACAATGAACTCAGAAAACAGCCTCTAAACAAACAACTTGGCAAACGACACAATCAGGAATATGGAGAATATTACAGCTACTACCTAAACTATTTTAGGCAGAAAACACTGCAGAAATGTTTATCACAAACACAATCAGGAATATGTACAGTATTACAGCTATGACCTAAACTATTTTAGGCAGAAAACACTATAGAAATCTTTATCACAAGTGAGCCAATAGCTATGAAATACAGTGTGCAGTATACAATAAAATTGCTATAAATATCTAGAATAACTAATAACTACTACAAATAAGCAACAAATCAGGCTACTTATTACTATATATGACAGATCAGCTGCTCCTCCTCAGATAGCTCTGTGTGTAATGGCTGAAACACTTAATTTAACTTTTAACAGAAAGTTGAAACCTAAAACAACTTTAAAAAAAGCACAAAAGAAGCAATGTGGTGCTATATCCAAGCCGAACCCCTGCAACCCAAGTAGACAATGACTAAAGACACTAAACTCTCACTGAAGTGGGAGATGGTCTTTGCTAACTAAGATGGCCTAGACAATTAGCTCAGAAAACAGCCTCTAACAAACAACTAGGCCCACAACACAATCAGGAATATGGAGAATATTACAGCTACTACCTAAACTATTTTAGGCAGAACACACTGCAGAAATGTTTATCCCAAACACAATCAGTAATATGGACAATATTACAGCTATGACCTAAACTATTTTAGGCAGGAAACACTGCCAATAGCTATTAAATACAGTACAAGTATGGAGTTGACAATAAAATTGCTATACATATCTAGAATAAGCAATAACTACTACAGCTAAGCAACAAAAACAGGCTACTTATTGCTATATGTCACAGATCAGCTGCTCTTCCTCAGACTGCTCTGTGTGTAATGGCTGAAACACTCAAGTTAACTTCTTAACAGAAAGTTGAAACCTGAAACAACTTTAAAAAATGCTCAAAGAACTAATGAGGTGCTTTCTCCATGTCATAGCCCTGGCAACCCAACTAGGCAATGACCATAGACAATAAACTCTCACTGAAATGGGGGATGGTCTTTGCTAACTAAGATGGCTTGGACAATGAGCTCAGACAACAGCCTCTAAACAAACAACTAGCCCACAACTCAATCAGGAATATGGAGAATATTACAGCTGCTACCTAAACTATTTTGGGCAGAACACACTGCAGAAATGTTTATCACAAACACAATCAGGAATATGGACAATATTACAGCTACAACCTAAACTATTTTAGACAGAAAACACTACAGAAATGTTTATCACAAGTGAGCCAATAGCTATGAAATACAGTACAAGTATACAGTATACAATAAAATTGCTATAAATATCTTGAATAAGCAATAACTACTACAAATAAGAAACAAAACAGGTTATTTATTGCTATATGTCACAGAGCAGTCATCCCTCCTCAGTTAGTTCTGTGTGTAATGGCTGAAACACTCAAGTTAACATACCAAACCACCGACATGTTGCCTGATTGCATCACATTTGTCTATAGAGGAAGAAGATCTTGAAGTGCTTGCAATGCCAGAAGCACTGCCCTCATCTCCAGAACATTGATATGCAGATGAGCCTCATGTTCTTATGCCTTGGACAGTTCTGAAGAGATAATGCCCCCCCCCCCACCCAATTTGGGAGGCATCCGTGGTCACAGTGGCAATGGGTTGGGCTGGAACAAAGGGGTACCAGTGATCAGATGATTGGGAGCTATCCACCAAAGAAGGTCCTTCTTGCATGATTCCTTCAGCAGGATAGGATGACTCAGTGGGAGAGATTGGAAGGACCATTGGGAAGACAAAAGCCACTGAAGAATTCTCATGTGCAACCTGGCTAATAGTACCAATAGAATTGTGGAAGCCATAGTCCCGAGGAGCTGAAGAACCCACTTCACTTTGACTTTTCAACGGGAGAAAACACTGAACTTGGGATATTAAGTTCTGTGCCCTTTCGGTGGGGGAGACAAGCTGTCATGTTCACTGTGTCTACCTCTGTGCCTACAAACATCACAGATTGAGAGGGCAATAATGCAGATTTTTTCCAATTTATGGAGATCCTTGACTGAGCACAAAGTTGAATCGTGGCATCCCTGTTTTGGAGTAGATGCCTGGTGGGGGCAGTCAGGAGCCAGTCGTCCAAATACAGAAACACCTGGAATCCCTGACATCTCAGGTGAGCTGTAACTACTGCCATGCATTTGGTGAACACCCTGGGGGCTGTGGTGAGACCAAAGGGCAGAGCACGAAACTGATAGTGACTGGCTCCCAGCCGGAAGCGTAGATGGCTTCTGGATGCCTTGTCCATTTTTATGTGGTAGTAGGCATCCTGAAGATCCAGAGAGCACATCCAAAAGTCTTTCCCTAACAATGGGAGTATAGACTGCAGTATTACCATCCAAAACTTGTCCTTCTTCACTGATTCGTTCAATCTGCTGAGGTCCAATATTGTCCTCCAATCTCTGGTTCATTTTGGAACTAAAAAGAACCTGGAGTAAGTTCTGGATCCTATCTGGTCTGCTGGGACAGACTGGATGACTCTTTTTAAGAGCAACTTCTTGATCTCCACAGTTGCCTGATCCCTGAGATTGGGTGGTACATCTGGGATCCTTTTGGGAACAAATGGTGATAGGGAAAAGGGTATGATATAGCCTCTGGTAACAACTCTTTGTACCCACTTGTCTTGAGTGATATTTAGCCAGGCTTCTTGGTACAAAGAAATGCAACCCTCGACCAGCCCCAGAAAAGCGCAGTCGGGCTCCACATCAGGAGCACTGATAAGGCCGTCCTCGAAAGGAATCATGGCCTTGTTGGTATTGTGGACTTCCCCTGCCTCTAGGGTGACGTCTGCCATTTCCTCCTCCTCTGCATCTGAAGGAGGAGTCACCCTGTGTGTCAGGGAAGAAATAGCCAGGGAATTGTTATGGCTAGGCTTGTATAGGCCCTAGGGCTGATAGCCTAGTACCAACCTATAAGCCTATAAACCTATAAGGAAAGACCCTCTGGGACTTCTTGAACCACATTTTACCGCCCCTTTGACTTTTGGGGTATGGTCTGGAAGGGACAGTAAAATGCACTCCCACAGCAGAAAGCGTCGTTCCTTCTTGCTCACACCGAGTGAGTGTATCCTTCACCTTGGAACCAAACAATGAGGAACCATCAAACGGGGTGTTGTTAAAATTAGACTTGAACGATTCCACAAAATTACATAAGCGCATCCAGGAGTGGCGCATTAAGGCAACTTTGGAACCCGCTGCTCTACTCGCTCCATTGGCAGCATAAGAGATAAGTCGTATGGAGGAGTTAACCACAGAACTTAAGGTGGACAACTGAATAGAAATCTTTTCAGGAACTCCCTCAGTACACGCGCCTTGTATGGAATCTCCTAACTCCTTGAGGAGATCCCTCTGCAACCTCGTGAAGTGCGCAAGATAGTTCAGCAATCAAAGGGTAAAGGCTGCTGAACTGAAAATACGCTTCCCAAATCTGTCCATCTGTTGAGACTCCTTGTTTGGTGGATGAACAGATGAAGAAGTCTCCGCTAACTCCTTCTTCTTGGTGGCCGCCACCCTATGGCATCTACGGGAACGCCCTTGGACAAGAACTCTTTACAAGGAGGGGCAGACAAGAACTTATCTGATCTCCTGGGGACTGGCTCCACGGTGACAGGAGTATCCCACACCTTTTGACTAACTAGATCCATCATTTCATCAAAAGGTGGAGACACCCAAGAAGCAGAAGGTTGAGACCCGAAAGCCTTCAGTTACACTGACTCCTCATCAGAAGGGTTAGCATTGGGCCAGTCACACTTCTGCCTAAGGATCTCTAAAATGTCCACAAAGGAGAAATCATCAGAGGATGACTTGGGGGACCCTTCTGACTCCTCGAGGTCAGTGTCTGATGTCAAAAACTCATCCTGGGAGTCAATATGTTTTCTCTTACATAGCCTCTTCTGGGGACGCTCCTCGGAAGGATATTCTGGGGAAGCCTTGGAAGAGTGGGGGCCACCAGCCAATAGCTCCTGAGGCTGCAGGTCTCTGCTGTCTCCAGAGAGAGTATGGGCTGTGACTGAAGTGGGTGCTGTCAGGGGAAGAGTGCTGGTGCCAATGGTAGGAGCTGGAAAATGAGACAGCACGCTCCTCATCATCTCAAACGCCGACCTCTCTGGCTCCAAAGACCTCCCCTACTCAGAAGAGATGAGGATTGGCGCTGGAACCAGAGCAGTTGGCTCCGAGATAGATGCAGGGTCTGAGCTCACCCTGGCCAAAGCACCGAGAGGAAGGCTCGGAACTGAAGAAGATTGATTCCAACCCTTCCTGTTGGTGCTGACAGGAGAGCTTTGGCCCCTGGACACAACGGATGGCACAGAGCATGTAGAAGCCAAACCTGGCTCCAAGGCAGCAACAAAGTGAGCTGGAACTGGCATTTCCTCCATTGGCACCAAGCACTCCGGCTCTGAAAGGCCGATATGGCTCGGAGGAGGAATAGCAGACAAGGGCAAAGCTGGGCCAAGTGGCTCCAGAGCCGACTGGGTCAGAGCCAACAATAATTTTGGTAAGGCAGACAGCTTCAGGAGTCTCAGCACCTCTCTCTCCACAACTTCTTCTGAAAGGCTCCTGGAAGACCTAGAAGACATAGTAAGGGATCTTGACCTGGGGGCACTGGAGACTTAATTGTTACGGAAACCGGTAGGGAGCTTACAGACCGGCTCCAAGTAGCAGAGTCAATTGCTGTATCAATAGGTGCAGTGATCGGTTCTGAAACACCTGTAACTAACTCTAACACCACCATGATGCTCTCCTTCGACTCAGAAGGCTGAGGAGTCGAGGAGGCAGATTTGGATTGTTTTGACTGTTTAGGAGGTGGCTCCAAGACATCAGCCGGTGCCAGAGAAGGCCTTTTTGAAGATTTTGATTTCCCAGACTTAGAGGAAGCCAAAGAACTGGATAGTGCTTCCTCAAAGCATGGTTTCAATAGATCCTTGAGTATCAGTTTGTTCTTTCTCTCCTGTAACACACTAGGATAGAAAGCATGGAAGAACAATCACGACTCCTGTAAGTGGATGGCCCCTAGGCAGTAGACACAGCTACTGTGGCCATCTGTTAAGGACATCTTTTGGGAGCATTTCATGCACTTTTTGAACCCAACAAAAACAGGTTACTTATTGCTATGTATCACAGATTAGCTGCTCCTCCTCAGATAGCTCTGTGTGTAATGGCTGAAACAGTCAAGTTAATTTAACAGAAAGGTGCAACCTGAAACAACTTAAAAAAAAAAGCTCAAAAGAACCAATGAGGTGCTTTCTCCAAGCCGTAGCCCTGGCAACACAACTAGACAAGGGACCATAGACACTAAACTCTCACTGAAAGGGGGATGGTCTTTGCTAACTAAGATGGCCTGGACAATGAGCTCAGAAAATAGCTTCTAACAAACAACTAGGCCACAACATAATCAGGAATATGGACAATATTATTTATTTATTTATTTATTTACATTTGTTGACCGGGAGTGTCCAACTGGATGTAGGTCCATTTTCAGCGGAGGCCTGGGGAGAAAAGCCCCACAGTTAAAATAAACAGACAGTAGTTACATTGGATTGCATAGCGATTAACAATTTAACATAGCAATTACTTACAACATATTTACAGATGAAGAACATAGTACATCAGTAGACAACTAGAATCTTTATCTGTGAAGTACATAACAGACATTAACAAATGTTACAATAAGAAGTTCCTGCTGTATAATAAGTACTAGGCTTATGAGCATCGGAGCTTGCTATAATCAAGGTAGTTAGTGGATTGGAAAGAAAGGCAGTGGTTGGATGGGGTGTGTGATATTAGAGTGGGAGTTGCAAGGGCATAGCCAGCGTGTTTTTAGGTGTGCTTTTAGTAAAGTTTTGAAGTGGGTACATGATGGTACAGAGGTAATTGTGGGTGGGAGGGAGTTCCATAATTTGGCTACGGTGCAAGAGAATACTGCTTCACCAGCAGAGTTATTGGCTTTAGTGATCTGCAAGTGATTTTTGTTGCTGGATCTTAGTGGTCTGGTGGTGCGATAGGGTTGGAGTAGATTCTGGAGGGATGGGACATTTAGTGGATGGTTTACTAGTTTGTGGGTGAGTGAGAGTTGATACCATTGAAGGAGGTGAGGGAGTTCAAGCCAGCCCAGTTCAGCAAGTGAGAGACAGTGGTGACGACGGTAGGATGCCCCTGTTGTGAATTTGGAGATTTTGTTGTAGCAGGTCTCTAGCTTGTTTAGATCACATTGCCTTAGGTTGGTATATATTGGAGAGGCATAAAGTAGGGTGGAGATAAGGTGGGAATTTGCTATTGAAATCTTTGCTGCTTTGGTGAGAAGTTGCTTATTTCTGTATAACGCTCCTAGTTTTTGTGGACTTTTTTTATGGTCATGGATATGTGAATGTCAAATTTTAGTTTATTGTCTATTTCTACTCCTAGCAATTTGATGTGTTCAGTTGGGTATATAGTGGTGCTGTCTTTTGCTGTGATGTTAAAGTGAGAGTTGTTTTGACTATGTTTGGTGGGTTGGAAGATGAGTAGTTTAGTTTTGTTTGGGTTGAGTATTAATTGGGCATCGTATAACCAAGTTTCAACAGAGGAAAAGGCTTCCTGTGGGACTTTTTGCAGTTTGGGTAGGGACTGTTTGAGTCATCTGCATATTGTATGAGTGTGCCATGTTTGGTGGCAGAGGCTAGATTATTTGTGAAAACAGAGAAGAGTAGGGGTCCAAGGATGGATCCTTGGGGATCCCCTATGGGGACAGGTAGTTGGGGAGATATATCATTCTGCCATACAACGGATTGTTGGTGGTCAGACAGTTAACTCTGAAACCAGTTGGTGACTGATTGAGAGAAGGATAGGTTATTGAGGACAGAGATGAGTTGTTTGTGTGGGACCATGTCAAATGCTTTAGATAGGTCTAGGAAAGTAGCAGAGGAGAGATAGCCATTGTTTTTATGCTGAAGGATAGTGTTAGGAAAGGAGAGTAAGGCAGTGGTGGTGCTATGGTTTGGTCGGAAACCATGCTGAGTATTGGAAAGGAGGTTGTTAGTAAGGAGGTAGTCTGAGACCTGAGAGTGTATGCATCTCTCTAGTATTTTGGAAAGTGGAGAGGAATAGCTATGGGTTGGTAATTGGTTAGTTCTGTGGAGGGTCTGCCTTTGTGGAGGGGAATTATATGTGATACTTTCCACAGTGTGGGAACATAACTTTCTGACAGAGATTGGTTAATCAAGATGGATACTGGGTAGGCCAGAGCATCAGCTGCGATTTGTAGGTATTCACTTGGGAGGTTGTCTGCTGCTAATTTGGTGGGCTTAAGTTTAGTTAAGAGTTTTTTTTTATGTTGGAGGTAGGTACAGGAGAAAAAGAGAAGGCAGTGGGGAGATTACTAGTTGAAGGTGTGGGTTGGAGGGGGTTTGTGTTGTTTAGCTAGTGATAGTATGTTTTATGTGAAGTGTGTTGAATGAGGTAGCAATATTTTATGAGGAGTGAGGAATGTTAGGAGGAGGGGTACTGACTTTACCTGGGTGGAGGATGGAGTTTATGGAGGACCAGAATTGTTTGGGGCTGTGTTGGGAGGAGTCTAAGGCAGACTGGTAGTATTGGAATTTGTCCTGTTTTATTAGCTTTTTGACTCTATTAAGTAGTTCTAGGAATTTCTGTCTAGTTGAGGGGGTTTTGGTTTTGTGCCAGTGCTCCCAGGCTTTATCCCTGTTTTTCATTTCTGACTTAGTGGTTTTCTGTAGCTATGGGGAGGGTTGTGCTTTGGTTCTGGAAAGTCTTATGGGGGCATGGGAATTAAGGATGCTCAGGAAGGTAGTATTAAAAAATTCAACTGCGTCATCAAGACTGAGGTACTTTAGAGGATGCCAATTACATTCTTTGAGGGATGAGATGAATGTGAGTGGGTTAAAGTTTAGTTTTTTACGTATTTGACGGTAGATGACAGGTTTAGCTTGGTATAGGTATTTTTTGAGTAGGAATGTTGGGGAGTGATTACTGAGGCTATCTGATAAGCAGCCTGTTATATATGACTGGGAGCTCTTACTGACTAGTATCCAATCCAGGGTAGTGTGCTTGCTGGAGTTTTTATTTATCCTGGTTGGCGACCAGACTAGTTGGGTGAAGCCATGAAGGTTTACATGATGGGTTGGATGGTTGCCAGAACAGGATTGCCAGTCAATATTGAAATCACCTTAAATGATAGTTTCTTGGGGGAGATGGTGGGTAGACCAGCTGAGGAGGTTTTCTAGTGGAGGGATGTTTTGGCCTGGTGGGAAGTAGCATCCAATTATGTTGATGATTTTGTTTTGGTTTATTTTGAGGTTGGTATATATTATTTCTTCATTGCCTATTTGTGGAGCTGGTGATTTTAAGATCTGGATGTTTAGATGCTGTTTAAATATTATAGCTTCACCACCTCCTTTCTTGTTTAGCTGGTCTGCTCTTAGTATGCCATAACCGGTAGGGAGTATTTGCTCACTAGTAATGTGAGGTTTTAGCCAGGTTTCTGTCAGGATGACTATATCTGGGGAGTACAAGTCTATGGTGGCATGGAGTTCATGGACTTTGTTGGATATCCTTCTAATATTTAGGCTTAGTAGAAGGAAGCCACTTGGCTTTCTATTGGCTGTAATATGGGAGAAGTTGTGGTTTCTAGTCTAATTATGAGGATTGGGGTTGGAGATGGTAGGGCCAGGGTTGGGGTGGATATCTCCACTTAGGGCTAGTTTTGATATGCATGAGGTTATTAGTTTTCTCAGTTTTTGAGCTACTACCTAAACTATTTTAGATGGAACACACTGCAGAAATGTTTATCACAACACAATCAGGAATATGGACAATATTTAGTTATGACCTAAACTATTTTAGGCAGAAAACACTATAGAAATGTTTATCACAAGTGAGCCAATAGCTATGAAATACAGTACAAGTATGCAGTATACAATAAAATTGCTATAAATATGTAGATTAAGCAATAACTACTACAAATAAGCAACAAAAACAGGCTACGTATTGCTATATATATCACTGATCAGCTGTTCCTCCTCAGATAGCTCTGTGTGTAATGGCTGAAACTCTCAATTTAACTTCTTAACAGAAAGTTGAAACCTGAAACAACTTTAAAAAAGCTCAAAAGTATGTTAGCATAAGATTAATAACAACAAAATATAAAGATGAAATATGTTTGCAGTGATAAAAAGGAATACCCCCTCACATACATAGACAGTCAAATAGACAGTCAAACAGTTAAAGGAAAACATTTACATGCCATGGCTGTTGCTCCAGACTTGAGTTATCATATTATAATAGGAAATGATTTTCCCCAATTTAATGCACTGTGGAAGGAATGGGAATAGGACACATCCATAGACCTAGTGTGGCACGCCACTATTTTAAATAAGAAAGACCTAAAGTAACAAACTGATGTACTCAATCAGGACAGGAAGTGGTGGGGCAGAGCAGGGCAATAACACTTTTACAGAGATCCAGCGTCAAAACCAGGTGAAAGGAAATAGCATAGAAGACGTAAAAGGGACTCAAATTTGTTTATGGTTAGATGGCAGAAAAGATCCTGTGCATTCCCAGAAATTAGTCCCAGCAGCAGATCAGTAAAAACCAAATACTGCAAAAAATGTTAGTATAGAAACTGAAGGTGAACTTGTAGAAAACTCAAATAAAAGTCAGCACAAAACATGTCTGCACAAAGACCTACAAAAAATGTTAGTACAGAAACAGATAGGAAGAGAAGAAAAAGAGCACTTAAGTTGAGAAAGTCAGAACAAAGAATGTTAGTAAGTGTTAAATGTGAGATAACAAAAAAAAAGTTCAAAACCCTTTTCTGTCCAAGGAGAAAAGAAAGCTAAAGAAAAAGGAACACTCAAGAGCCTTGTTCAGATAGTTGAAAAGTTAAAGCAGAGGACAACTTTTGTCCAGAATTAAACTTTGAAGAGGAAGACATAGGTAACATCTTAATGCCATTTTTGAGGAGAGAAAGCTATATTTTCCACATGAAAACAAGCTAATGAAAGAAAAAAGCTTTGATTAGTAGACTTACAGGTAAGCCACATAGACTATAAAAATAATGGAAAGATGATTATTTAAGTACAGCAAGTGAAAGATTATAACTAATGCTGTAGACAAAGATAGTGAACAAAATGATCTCAATACCTTTCCCTACTTTGAACTAAAATATATCTTATATACAATGCATAAAGATAAAACATATATTCAACATAGATGGCCAGTATCAAAACCTTATACCTCACTGGTAATAAAGTTGTCCCATAATCACATCTCAGGAGGTCACCTGGGTATCTAGAAAACTAAGGCAACAGTCTTAGTCAGATCTTGTAGGAGGTATAATGACAGAAATGTTATGTTTGTGACTTGACTGTTAGAAAACTGTTCCCCACACTGGACTTAGGAATCTACTGTTTCCAGTGCTTATTATAGTGGTGCCATTTAAACACACTGCTATGACACTGAGGGGCCACAAGTAAAATACAGCAATGGGTAGACGTGAATGCTAGTAATAATGGAACATGCCCAGAAGTTATACCATTACTCAAGGTTAATTCTAGAGAACAGATAGGGATACTGATTCTAAAGAATAACCCTAAGGAAATGCTTTCTGACTAAGGCATACCCTTTAGTTCAAGGGTATTGCAAATCAGTTAAAAAATTAAAAACATCAGTGTATTATTCACAGATTTAATGAAGAGGTTCAGTAAAACACATATATCAATACTTATTTATTTATTTAGTTAACATTTGTTTACTGGGAAAGACCAACTGGGAAGGAGCCCATTTTCAGCAGAGGCCTAGGGAGAAATGTTCCACATGCATGTCTTTGGAATGTGGGAGGAAACTGCAGCACCTGGACTAAACCCACACAAATGCAAGGAGGACATGCAGACTCCTCAAAGAAGGCACCACAGCTGAGAATTGAACCGGCGAACCTCTTGCTTTGAGGTGACAACACTAACTACTGCACCATTGCACCACACAAATGCAGATGGTAAGGCATAGTTCCAGTTTACTCTACTTGATGTTTGTGATAAGAGAGGTGCACTAGCTTCATCAAGCTTTTCCCCATTTAAACTCTTGTATGGCAAATATTCCTGAAGACTGCTATAGCTAATGTGACATAACAGCAAGATGGGATACCAATTAAAATAGTGATAGAACATTACAATAGTTTACAAGACAAACAAAAGCTAGCAATACCTGTAGCGCATACAGAAAGCTCAAGAAGTTCAACAATGAATCTGCAAAAGGAACACCCACTATAGGCAATTTACTCTAGGGGATCAGATATTAGCATTAGCATTAGCATGAAAATCCTTCAAGAAGAACATATTTCTGAGTGGCAAGAATCATTTGAATGCATTAAAAGACTAATTGCATGACCAATAGATTAGACAACCAGAAAAGAGAAAAATACAGCAAATCTATCACATTAATATGCAGAAGCCATGGACATAATCCTTTGTTGAAAGATGGGGAGAGATCAGAAAATCTCTACCTAAAGTATTGTTCATGCAATCTTTGTGAAACGTACAAAAAAATCAAGAAATAAGATACTGTTCATTATAAAATAAAAGAGCATTCGATATGACTGGGAGAACTGAACTAATAGACTATAATGCATAGACAACACTTGGAGTAAAGGTACATTTCAGACTAACTTTACCCCAAGAGTCATTTAGTGATACATTTTTATCAATTTAGTTCTCCCATTTTACAGGGTAACAGCATAACAGAACAATTAGTAAGAGAAGAAATACAAAAGATACTCAAATTATGAGTGAGAGAAAAGTAAAAAATTAACAGAGCAGCCAAACAGTGTTGGTTACTAAATCTAATAAAAGCATCAGCTTCTGTAATGACTTTAGAAAACTGAAGCCTATTTTGATGTTGATGAGTAAATCATGAACCTGGGAAAAGAAAAATACATAGCAATATATTTTATGTCCTCTGAGAACAAAAATAATAAAAAAAAACCATGCCCCATGGCTCATCAAATCTTGTAAAATTCTAATGAAAGACAGGGGCAAAACATGGACTGCCTGACTAAAGAATAACAACATAACAATGTATGTTATATAGACAGCTCTGCAATCAAACAAAAAGACAAGTATTGCATGACAAAAAATCATACTATTCCTTCATTCAAGATAACCACAAAAACAACCCTAAATTATGGTTCTCTATAACATCACTACTTAACACAGGAAATAAAAACAATCCCAATGCATACCCCAATATACCACCTCTTCTAACAGCCACCAAATTCAACACATAGTTTATAGAGTCCATATCCAACCTAAAAGTAAACCCAACTCATCCTTCCCAACTCACTACTTCAACTCATACCCCCAAAGCTAAGCTCTATACACCCCATACATTGCACACACACCACACACACACACACACACACACACACACACACACACACACACACACACACATACAAAAAACCCTTCACTCATAACCAAAAAACAAGCCATCCCCAACTTACTTTTCATCTCATCCCTATATCTCAATTAAAAAACTACTACAAAAACTGAAATCTTGCTCAACGTCTGCAAACAACCTCCCATCAGAATACCTGAAGCTTGCCACAGAGGCAATAGCATTTCCTGTTAGCATCTTAATTAATAGATCCATAGCTGAATCACATGTCCCTAATATATGGAAAAGATCACACATTATCCCTTTACATAAGGGATGCAACTCCACTGACATCACAAATTTTCATTCTATTGGAAACAAAAATCTTTATAACTTAAAATATAACAAGGGAAAATATGCTAAGGCTTTTAAAAAAAATGTAATGCTGTTACATTCACTGCCCAGAGTAAATAAATCATGTTTTCAAAGTGTATGCTGTTGTGCTATACTATAAATCATTGACTTTCACAATACAGATAATTCAAGACGATGAAAAAAAGGCAAAAAGAAAAAAAAACTCAATCAGTCAATAAACAAATAGATAACTTTAACTTTTTGCAGCAGGGCAAGAATCTTTCCTAGCACAAACTTAGAAATCACACTAGCAAAACTTTCCTGTGGAGAACAAGGTGTTATGTTTTCATTGTTTTTTTTTTTTTTTTCTGCTAACAACTGATGCTTGAGGAATTATACTTGGACCACCTGTAGAGGAGATACCTGGATACTTGATATATTCTGAGTTGAACAACAGATGGAATTTATAAAGAAATGTTTTTCTCTTCAAAATATATAATTAAGTTGTCAGTTATTATGCCACTTTTATATGTTTCATGAATTAAATAAGTAAACCTCCTACTAATTTAGTCCTGTTTTTTCAGGTACTGGTAATTGTTGGGTCTATATCATGTAGATGAAGTGCCGTAACTTCGACTGACATATGTTCAAACACATATGTCCAAAGTTATGGAACTTCGACTACCTATAAAAAAATAAAAACACAATGTAAAAATGCAAAACTTGTTTTATGCAGGGGGGCAAGCCCCCCCAGCACCCCCCACACCCCCCACTACTTAAATATACCAACTCTGAGAACGCACCACATTGAAGTGAATGGAAACCTCCGCTTATGGAGATTTCCATCCATATGCTCGAACATTTACAAATTCAAACATATGGACTCGACCATATGTTGTTCAAAATTGTAAATGTTCGACTACATGATATAGACCCGTAATTGTTTGCATGGAGTATTACCAGTTCTAGAATATACGAGGAAAAATCATGTAGCTTTTCTATGTGAATTTCTGTGATTCAAGACAGAATCTAGATTGTAAAAGTTTTATTTAGAATTCTAGGTAGGAATACAGATATGGTTAATTAAATGTGGTTAATCATTAAGTTTCTTTGTACTTATATTACATCCTAAGGTGCATAGATATGACTTAATATAAATATATTTGAGTTAAAAGGTGTATACTAGACTAACAACAACTTCGGCCTTTTAATCCTAGCCATGCATCCCAAATCACTGACAAGTTCTATTCCCTTGATAAGTGTAAGCAGGGTCTGGAGATGAAACATTTACAAGCAGGGGCCTGGGAGATGAACCATTTACAGGCTGCCTGTGTCTATTAGGTGCCAAACCAGGTATGAATTTCCTTTTCCCCATCCAATTCTCCAAGTTACACTTGAATTGGATTGGGGAGGAACTCTGGCTCACATGGATCTGAAGCCAGTTCCAGAGAAGGGGTAGTCTCTGGGATACGTACCTCCAGCAGGTTCTATTTATATCACAGGCAACGTTTAAATCTTTGGAATAGGAAATTGTGGTGCTGTTGGTTTTGTAGATATGCAGAAGGTCCAACAGGTTGTTGTCTGACAACACCTTGTATGCTGGCATAGATGTCCCCTTAACAGTCTGTAAGAGACAGAATATAGGTATAGGGCTTGGAGACAGGGTGCGTAAAACATGTTAGTTCTTCTCTGAATTTCCTTTTAGTGAGGAACATCTGGACACTGGATGTGCCTGGTTAGATACATACCAAAGGGGAGCATTGTACTCAATGATACCTTTGATGAATGCTGAATACAATGGAACAATAAACTCCTTGGACCTAGATGCCATGCCTTTCTTTATATGTTGCACAACACAGAATTATTTCCTCCCTACTGTAGACACTTTGTCAAATGCTAGATTACTGTCTGTGGTCCCTATGTCCCTGACTACCGGGTTGACTCTTAGGGGTGTGTTGTCAATATGATAGATATCATGGGTGGATGACTTCCTGAAGGATACTATTACGCATTTCTTGGCATTTAGATATAATACATGGCTCTGACACAAGTTATTTGTCTGTATAAGCCCTTCATAGAACATTTATATTAGTTGGGGATGGGGATTTCATGACTGTTCCTAACTTGCAATCAACTGCAAATTTAGTCAGCCAGAGGCCCTTGCCATTGGCCTTGATTTCAGAGAAGTAAATGTCAAAAATGAGCAAATAATCCAAAACAGGTATCCAGACACCTCAAAGCTGGAAATAATCCAATAATCCAAGTTATAGTTTAAAACCTTTTAAACTGAAGTCAAGCACATTGCTGTGAAATCTTTGTGCTATTATTCGTATTGTGGTGGATTTAGTCATTAAAGCCTGTTTGCCACCTGTTTGGTTCCATGGTGCTTGACTTCAGTTTATTGGTTTTTTACTTGCACCATCCGTTTCTTTTTGTGGTTTAAAACCTTTTAATGTGAGCGCTTTCGTTCACATAAATAAAATGAACTTCTTCAGACAAATAAAAGGCATTCAAAAGAAATGTATATACATATATATATATATATATATATATATATATATATATATATATATATATATGTAAATATGTCAATATGTATTAACATGCATGTATCTAACATATAAACAGGAATAAACACCATAAATTTTGGTGTTCTTATTCCATATTTATCTTAAAAGTGACTTTAATTTTAAGATACATTTCAAGGAGCAGTAATCATTTAGTCCAGGATATGAGTGTGCATTGAGCCTTAATTGCCACATAAGTTCATGCTCCTCTAACCTCAAAGTCCACGGACCCCCCCCCCCCTATAATTAGGTACTACTTGGTCAATTGCTAAGTATTTAAACTGGTGACATATACACTTTTTACATCAAGTAATAATAATAATATGTTTGTAAATGAATCATGTGATTTTTTTGATCATATGACTTGATAATCACATGACTTTTTAGGGTGGGTTTGTGATGTCATGAATCAGGAAATGTATTTAAATGTTCTTTTGAATGCCTTTTATTTGTCTGAAGAAGTTCATTTTATTTATGTGAACGAAAGCGCTCACATTAAAAGGTTTTAAACTATAACTTTGATTACTGGATTATTTCCATCTTTGAGGTGCTTGGATTCCTGTTTTGGATTATTTGCTTGTGTTTCTTTCTTCTGAGTCTGTTTTAAATGCCAAAAACGAGCAGTCCCAGGACCATTCCCCAAGGGACTTCTCTTGTGTCTAGCATCTTTCTAGAAGTGGCCCACACAATTCTAGGTCCTGCCTGTGAACTAGCTGGCTATACACTGGGTGACATAAGGGTTTATACCTAACCTCTTGGGTTTATCTACAATGTCTGAGAAGGGTATTGCGTCATGTCAAATGTCTTGAAAAGGTCAATGTAGGCAGCATGAACTGTTTTGCTCTCATCCTTTGCTTTGGTGACTTTCACAAAGAAGTCCATCAGGTTGAGTAGGCATGACCTGCCCTTAACGACACCAAATTGTGCTGAGTCCAGTGTTTGGAGATTTAGAGAGCACACTGAGTACCTGCCCCCTAGTGATAGTAGGGGGGGAGTTATATTTGATGGCATTTCCTGAAGGAAGGTTGAGACAGAAAGCAGGGTAAAGTTACAAATGAATTTGTCTGGCAGTCTGGCTCAGTTTAGTTGGCTCTATTAACAATAAACTCTGTACACAATTGTGTATTATCTTTGAGGTTGCGGACATAGCTAAAGAATGCCATGTGGTTTCCTTGGCCTGGGAGACCAAATTTACCTCAAATTTGGCTTTGGTATACTTTATTTGTCCTCTGCATTGTTTGTTTAGTTTGATAAGAATGCTCTTATCCTACAGGCAACACCTTCTAATTTTGGGCATGGTATCTTTGTGTTATACAGCCTATTGATGTAATTCCACCAGGGTAGCTTGTTTTTTGAGTTAGTTCTTTACTTCTTCCTGGTGGGTACAGCTGCCTCTATGTAGCTATTAACATGCTTATATAGGGTTTCTATGAACAGTTTTGCGTAGGCAGCAGTGCTCTCAGGGTTTATGGGGGCTTGAAATTTTGACAGGTTATCACTTAATAGTAGGACATTAGCATCAGAATAGTTCCTGAACATTCCAGGGTTATCTGGGGTTCTGAGTTTTATTTTTACTATAAAGTATACTTTTTTATGGTCTGACCTTACCAAAAAAGACATTACACCAGGGGGTGTGTAGCACTTTCCCATATTAGTGAGGACCAGATCCAGTATGTTTGCACTCCTAGTCAGCATATTGAAAATCTGGTGTAGGGAGTTTGTGTTTACAAAATCCAGGAATATCCATGCCTGTATATTTGGTGTTGTATATGATTCCAGGTTAATAGTGGGTTAATTAAAGTCACTCTTGAATATGGTACTGGCTTGGATATTAAGTGCTTCTAATAAGCTTAAATACCTGTTATCAGTTTCCTGGGTCATACAGGGGAACCTATAGTTTGCAAGGAAGTTGTATAGGATTTTGCCTATGGTGATTTAAACATGGAGAAGCTTAAGTTCATTGTCCTGTTTGACCAGCCTTGTGGTATATTTATTTTGATGTAATAGGGTTGCCACCTTTCCAAATGCCCAAAGTGGGACATTTTTGATAGGAACGTCGGATTTTGCAGGGCAAAACATACCCACGGCCAGTACAAAGGACAGAAATTTACTTTTTGCCAGAATAGCAACTTATTCTTGTAGCATTTGAGTTGCTTATTCTGTTTATTATAATATTTTGGTGTTTCAGATGCAAAATAACTGTTTTATGCTACTATTAAAGAAAATATAGGGAATATTTTTGTCCTAAGATATCAGGACATTTGCCATTTGTTCAGTTTGTTTGCAGGACACAACTGGCCAGAGAGGGACTGTCCCTCGCAAAGTGGGACAGGTGGTAACCCTATGATGTAAATCCAGACACCTCCATCTTTAGTCCCTGCCTGTGTAAAAGCTGGTCTAAATGTGTGGAGAGCATTGTACTGCTGTGTGCTGTCTATGGCTTTAAACTATGTCTCAGTGACTGCACAAATATCAGCATTCTCTAAGGTAAGGAGAGCCTGTAGGAAGTGGAAGTTCTTGTGTAGATTCCTAGCATTCAGCAGTAACACCTTTATATTTTCTTTATTTTGATTTGCTATGTCGGAAGTACTTTCAGTTTGGCATTGGCTAAAAAAGGCACTATGGGGAGGACAATGTTTTAGTTAATATATGAAACCCTAGAGGGGAAAGGTATAGAACAGCTTTAATAAAACAGTGTGGCCTGTTGATCATCCCTTTCTCTGTTAACTCCATTAGAATGATATCAGAAATTTAGCCAATTATTAAAGTCAGTCATCTTCTATTTGTATTGTGGTATCATCTGGGAGAAGGTAAAATACTGCTCAATGCTAGATTCATACCAGCCTGGGAAACATATTCCAAGAGTTTCATGATGTCACTCTTTATATACACATCTTGGGTCATTTACACCCACATGGACTATGACTGAGTCATAATGGTACTTGAGGTCCAATGACCTGAATGTGTGTGCGATGTGGTGAATCCTCGTCTCTGGTATGAAAGAACACCTCCACAAGGATGGTTAAGCAAGCAATAATGCCCGACAGAGTGTATGTTAATGGATCTACACCCATGGAAGGGTGTTAATTACACATTAACATACACCCTGGAGGGCATTATTGTGCTTAGAGAATGGGTTCTCTGCAAATTTGTTGTGTTTTACTTGTTATTTTTTTTTTTTGAAGTACTACATTATTTTTTGTTTATATGTTTTTAATGTAAAATAGTTACGCCACCTAATGTTTCAAACTTGCTGTAGTATAAGTTAATGGTGTTGTCATTTTACATCATCAAACATATATGAAAACATAATAGTGCTTAAAAAATAATAGCCAAGTAAAACACAACAATTTTACTCTCCCATACACACGTACACAGTCTCCTCTGCTTTCAAACACACACTCACTCACACAAGATTGCTCTCACTCTTAATCTCTCACACACACAGGCTCCTTTGATTTCATACAAGCATTCATTCACACAAGACCGCTCTTACTCACTCTCAGTCTCTCACACACACAGTCTCCTCTACTTTCACACATGCACTCAGTCACACAAGATCACACTCACTTTCTCTCTCAATCTCTCAATCTCTCTCTGTCTCTTATACAAACACACACAAACACAGTCTCTCTCCTTTTTTTGTTTTACATTTTATGCTTGCTAAACAGCAGAACTGCTATTGGCGAGCATAAAACAATGGCGGCTGTTAGCATTTTTTGCAGTCTGAGCTCCTTGGCAGCTTGATATACTGCCGTGAAGTGGCAGACTCGTTTTTCAGCAGGCATTACTTGTACATTAATATCCTGCTGGAGAACACTCGTTCTGCAATCAGGGTGAAGAGGTACAGTTTGCCCATTCTCTAAAATTCCATACAGACATGGTAAACTCATTAACTTGACTGATATTATTTCTTTAGAAGATTTTCATATGGATATTTGCCAATGACTTTTTTTTTTTTAAGAAATACAAGAGTTAATCTGAAGGGCATACAAATCTTTCAGGAATGACATTGTGAAAGAACCTTTCAACATATTATTTCTAACCTGAAGCATGGAGATGGCATCTTTGAAAATGGTAAAAAAAAGTTTATATTGATGTTTTTATAAATATTTGTGTATGTACTTGTATGTCATGGCATTACATAGGTATTCCACAAGAATGTAGAAGATGATTAAAATACAGTTTTCATATGCTGCTTATCGAAAATTTGGAATGCACAATGAGAGGGTGTTATATATGAGATTATGGTATGTAAATCATGGTATTCCATGTTAGAAAACACTATATAAGAAGAGGTAAAACTACATTGTTTTATTTTCTTACGTTTTTTACTGATTACATGATTTTTAATAAAGCTACCCAACTCTTTCTAAGGATATCTTCCAAAGGAAAAACAAATAATATGATGTGAGATGTTTGTAGAATTATTTTCATAGGTCAATCCATAAAAACATTTCTGTAAAAGCAGAAATGAAATATAAACCAGTGGAACAGAAAATCTGTTCATTGAAGGAATATGAAGTACAAAAACAAATCACGTATACATAAATAACGTAAATATATATATATATTTACACACACGCACGCACACACACACACACACACACACACACACACACACACACACACACACTGTGATAAATGTAAGTCCATTATTATTATTATTTGGCCATGTTAATAAGTTATATAGAATTTTATTTATGTCATTGAAATGTTCACCTTATGATGAGAAAAAAACAATTTTACAATCATCAGCCTATTTATTGAACAAAAACATTACTCATGTGACTGATGGAAAATACCAACTTAAACAAAAATGGACCTAAAACAGAACCCTCAGGTACACCTCTCAGCTGTCCAAATTTTCGCAGAATGTCCAGATATTTGGCTCATATTCTTCGGCTGTTCCTCATAAAATTTATGGTTTTCTGGATAATCTCTGGGATGATCTGAGGGTTGAAGTCACTAAATAATGGCATACCTTTGAGTTTTAGACTTCATATCCTTCAGAAAATGTATGTTAAAACAAGCCCTGTTACTCTAGCAACTAAAACAGCAATATTTAAATTATGTCCCTATTTTTGAGCCTTTGTTCCCCCGTTTTGTCAGGTTTTGTCCAGAGTTCTGGCACTAAGAGGTATGCCCTGAGGTCCCCCATACCATGGATGTATACCAACTGTTTCCCCACAACAGTAACACATTGTCTTTGTGCAGTTAACTAATTGATAATCCAGGTAATCATATAAGAGTTGTATTCATATCCAGCCATGGCATTATAGATTGCATGTTGAGAGACAGCATCAAATGCCTTGCTGAGATCCAAAAAACACAACTCCCAAAGATAAACACTGATTAAAAGCTAGTGTGATCTGCTCATAGAATTCTCTAAGATTCTTTAGTTTTCATACACCAGGGGTAAAACCATGTTGACCTAGATCAGCTTTACATTTACTGTTTACAGGGTGTAAGAGAAGTTGGATAATACACCTTTCTAAACTCTTACCTGATAAGGAGGATAGACTAATGGATCTGTAGTTTTTAGCATTCAACGTATCTCCTAGAAGGGTCTATATTATAGCATTGAACACTTAAAAAAGCGAACGCTGATTGATCGACCTAATTTAAGTGAAAGCTTACAATCTCGAACTGTCAGATCAGCGATTTTTTTCCCAGGGAAAAAAAATTGCTGATCCAAAACACATACACACAACACAAGCACGCCAAACAAATAGAAATCCTTACACATACACCTAAAATATAATACCTAACCCTACACTAAACTATGCACACACCATTAACTACCCACTTACCTTAACCCAAACCCTAACCCTAAGGTCCAGCACTATCGCACACTCACCTCACCCGCTCCCTAACCCTAACTTACTTAAATCTGCCCTAACCCTCATGTCCACTTAATCGCACACACACCTAACCCGAGCCCTAACCCTAACTCACCTAAATCACCCTAACACTCACATCCACACAATCACACACTTACCTGAATCTGACCGGTAACTTTCCATCATAACACTGAAAATACCGAAGCAACAGAAACGGACAACCAAATTCTTTCCCTAGGAAAAAATTAGAGTTTCTGCTGCTTCGATATTTTGTAGTTTCGTGAAAATAAGTTTGATCAATCAGTGTTCGCTTTTTTAAGCATTTGAGGATATAATATAGACCCCATTAGAATTGGAGTCATAGAAGATATTTTCAAAGATTTAGGAACTATATCTTTTACTAGTATTCCATTAAAACTTTATGCAATATAGGAGTCAATGTTGGCTTGATATGAATACAACTCTTATATGATTACCTGGATTATGAATTAGTTAACTGCACAAAGACAATGTGTTACTGTTGTGGGTAAAAGGTAAACCCAACCAAAAAGAAAGTATACTTGATTGGGTGCTTGTAAATAGTAATCCCCAACTGTACACTATGGGGACCCTTCCCAGTGGTCTAAGTGATCATCTCCTCACTTATGTAGTTAAGCAAAAAGTTATTAACTCACAACCACCCATACTCAGGAAAGTCAGGCACAATAAAGACTTTGATCAGCCAAATTTCAACAGGAACTTATCTCCTGCAACTGGTCTGTACTAAAGCACCTCCCCCTAGAGGAGGCAGTAGTATATTTTAACAATAAATTTCTAGTAATCCTTAATCTGCATGCACCTGTCCGCTCAAAGCGAACAAAAGCAACTACAGCACCATGGCTTACCAAAGAGTCCAGGCAAAAAATCCATATTAGAAACAAATTATGGGCTCGTTGGCGGTCCAGTAAAGACCCCCTATATCAGGTTAAATACAGACATGTCAGAAATGATACCAAAAAATCAATTCTAAATGACAAAAAAAACAATACTACTGTAAAGTCCAGACTGTAAACCAAAACAATCCTCAGAAGTTCTGGGCAAGTCTAAATAATTTACTCCATCCGGGAAAAACATCCACTCCCATTCCCCACTGGTTTCATTGACAAATCTCCTGAAGATGTCTCAGACAATTTCAACCGCTTTTTTACTGAAACATTTCAAACCCTAGCTAGCCAACTTCCTCCTAGCTCCCCCAGCCCTGACAATACCACCCCTTTAGATAGACTCTCATTTAGCTTCCAACCAGTTCCCACTTCACTCATCCATACCCTTATCAAAAAATTAAAACCCACCACTCTGTCTGCTGACAAACTACCTGCTGAATACCTTCAAATATCAGCAGATGCTATAGCCTATCCAATATCAATATTAATTAACCGTACCATAGCAGAGGCAAAAATTCCCACCATTTGGGAAACATCCTATATTATCCCACTACATAAAGGAGGCTCCTCCACTGAATTCTCCAATTATAGACCCAAAGCTATACTTTCACCACTTGCAAAAATATTGGAAAAATGTATACACAAACAACTCATGCACCACCTAATCCAAAATCACCTCATGGCTGATACCCAACATGACTTTCGACCTTACCGCAGTACTACCTCAACCCTATTTGCCATTACCAACACAATAAACAGCAACTGCAATAATAATTGCATCTCCTTGGCCCTCTTCTTGGATCTCTCCAAGGCATTTGACATGGTAGATCACCAACTTTTGTTACACACTATGCAAACATTAAATCTAGAGTCTAATGCCCTTTTATGGTTCAATTCCTACCTGACTGGGAGGCAGCAGGCTGTTCTCTGGCAGAACAAGCTTTCTAAACTACTACCAAACATCCTTGAAGTACCACAAGGCTCCATATTAGGGCCCCTACTGTTCTCAATTTTTATTAACGACTTATATACTGTCATTCCAAATGTCAGCTGTATCCAAAATGCTAACTACTTCACTCTGATTTGCTCAGCCACATTTCTCTTGGATTTGAAGTCTGCTACCCAGTCCACCTTTAATATTGTACAAGACTGGCAAACTGCTCGCCGTCTATTATTAAATCCCAAAAAAATGAAAATGTTGCTATTCTCTCCTACGCAAAGGTCTGCAACTCTCTCTTTCACCATTAATGCAAAAGATGGTACTTTTATCTCCCCAGACCCCTCTACAAAACTGCCTGGTGTCATTATTGACAATAACCTAAAATTTGAACTTCATGTTAATCAAATAATAAAGAACACCAATAAAAAACTTGGATCATTGTATAGAATTAAAGCCTTTCTAACCCCTCCAGCTAGGATTGCCATTGCCCGCTCTCATCTAATTTCAACACTTACATATGCTTCCCCCCTTCTGTGTAATTTAAACAAGTCACTACTAAACCGACTGTCTATCTGTTACAATCACATTGCCAGGTTTGCCACTGACCAGCCATGCAGAACCCACCACTGCATCAACCTCAAACAGCTTTGGTGGCTAGAATTCCTCTGTCTCATACAAAATAACCTTCTGATCATAGCTAACACAATTCTCTATAATCCAGATAACACACCAGCTCTTATAAATATTATCACTGCCCAAAATAATCAGAGACTGCTTAGATCCTCAAATAAACTTCAAATTCTTACAATCAAAACCAACAATACAGCAGGGGAAGCTCTCTTGGCAAACTATGCAGGTAGAACCTGGAATCAACTCCCAGCTGACATTACTATGCTCTCCTCCCTAAGTCAATTTAAGACCAAACTCAAACAACATCTGGCACTAAACTGGCTCTGCCACTGTAACAAACCTGGCTAGCCAGCTTTAATGAATGTACATAAAAATCTAATAGATGTCAATCCTAATGTGTTTTTATTTCTCCTGACTGTAACTAGTGCTTACTAATGTCGTGAACCTGTCTACTTTTGACTGTCAAAATATTAACTGTAATAGCATACTTGTATTTGTCTGCATTGCTATGTTCACCTTTGTCTCTGTTATATTGTCCTTATTACTATGTTTTATTATATATACTCAGGAGCTTTTCTCCTTAGGCCTCCGCTGAAAATGGACACAAATCCAGTCGGACAATCCCAGGCAACAAATGTAAAATAAAATAAATAAATAAATAAATAATTTTATTATTAAAACTCCTGGAATTTTATCAGGTCTCAATGATATATTGATGCATACTTTACTTAATGCTTGACCTACCATAGTCAAAGTTATAGTAGGCATAGGACTGTTATTGGAATTATAAAAGTCTCACTCACTATCTCATTTCCACATGGCTGAAGAATTCAACATACCACTAAAGTATTGATAAATACATTTGGAATCCCCTGTTGCTCAGATATTAACTTTTCCTTCGTGAGTATAGATGATATAGAATTATAAGTGTTAGTTGGTGTATTAATATTCTTAAAACATAATTTCTTACTACTAATAACACCTATGAAATACCTGTCTTAATTAAACTTTTCTTCTTTTAGACTCAGCTTAACATATTTACACATTTTATTGAAAATACTTTTATGTCCTATTTGGATACTTTTTAAATTTTCCAAACATCCTTTTTTCATTTTTTTTCTTTTATATTGCTTTTTCTACCAAATATTATACATTTGTCTTTGTTTTTATAAGGTCTGTCTGTCTCATCTTAATGTATAGTAGTAATATTTTCAGATTTTAAATATTCCAGCGTGCCTGCGTATTCATTATAAATAATCTGATCATACTTGGTCAGATTACTAAGAATCTCATCAAAAATCAACAGATTGAAATTATAACTGTTTAAGACATAGATGACTTAGTCCCTGTATACTTAACTTCAAAAATCAACGAGTTATAACCTGATGTGCCAACGGGTACAGATATTTCAACATCATTAATCCATTCATGGCAATTAGTGACACGTATGACTAAAACATTGCTGCTCCTTGTTGGTGTTCTTATTAACCGTGACAAACCATAACCTATAATGATATCTAAAAAGTCATATTCAGAAGGAAGGGTACTAGTATAGTTCACCCAATCTATCTTTAGGTAATTCAGATCTCCAATATGAATCATATTATTATAGTCTAAATGTTTACTTAGACGTTGTAAATAGTACTTATTAGATGTTTTGTCCAGTGATGGTTTCTTGTAAGAGTCAATAAACTTGATATCTTCATTCTCTGTCCTACCTTCAAATCTACAACCAACGTCTCATTTGTAATGTCTTTTAAAATGAATTCAGAGTCCAAAATATTATCAACAAGATGGAGAACACCAATGCCATTCCTAGCTTCTCTGAGATATTCATATTTTGCATAACCTGGTGACACTAATTCATAGCTATCCCATACTTCATCTATTTCAACAGAATTTTTTCTACATTTAATATTAATTCACATGCTATATTGTGAAGACATCTTGTACTGCAGAAGTATACTATTATAGAAGTATTAAATCCATCATTGATTCATTCATAGGTTTGATTTTATCTGACGGTGGCGCTGCGGTAGCATTGTCGCCTCATAGTTAGATGTTGCCTGTTCGATTCACAGTTAGAGCATCTTCTATGTGGCAACATGCATGAATGGGTGTTCCTTCGTTGAAGGTTGTGTGTTAGGCCCAGCAAGCCAGCACGTAAAACTCTACTGCCAATCATTAGCGGACTGGAGTTCCGCAGTGGCGACCCCTTACCGGGCACAGCCGAAAGACACAAACAAAGTCACTACACACAAACTCTGCACTGTATTGGCTTAGGTGAAATGCATCTTTGCCAGACATTCTATGATCACTTTTAAATTCTTCACAGTAAATCATTGACTGTAGACAATGTGCTGCAAATAGTTGCCTGACCCAAGTGTTAAATTGCAGTGTTTTTGTAAAGCAATAATCATGCATTGAGGGTGATGATAAGATTTCATGTAAGAGTACCTTTCAATATAAGTTTCAGTCAGTTTAATTATATGTAGTACTTGTCTTTTCGTGAATTAATATATATATACTTTTAGGATGGTAATTTCTTGCCTTGCTGACTTAGCCTGTTCAGAATATCTCAAAGTTTTAACCCAGATAATGTTAAAGATGTTATACTTATTTTATTCAAGTAATTTAAATCTTAAGGGTTTAAACGCTTAGTCTGACAAAATAAAAATGCCATTGGCTGCATCTTTAAACTGAAACAATTTATCATCATTTGGCCTGTATCCCTTGGTTTCACAGAATAACAACATACTTCCAGAACTACAGTCACATATGGAGGAGCGTGGAGCATAACACATTACTTCTAATGCCTTTCTTTGGAACAAGTTTCCAGTTTTAATTAGTCCTGCTGACTACCTGCAGAAGTACTATTAACAATTAAAATTTCAGGATACAGAGTAGTTGTGTTTATTTATGTATTAAACTTACAATTAGTTGTCTCAATGCCCCAGCTTGTTACATGTTATTAACATTAAGAACTTCACCCACCACTTTGATAGGTAAAGAATCTTTACAGGTCTCCAAAGAATCATTGACAACAGATTCAATGACCTCTGTAAGGCTAACAGTAGCTAACATAGCCTTTTTTCTTCTTTCTATTACTTTTACTTTTAGTTGTCCTATTTGTTTCATTCTGAAACTTCCCTTATCCAGCCTGAGTGTGGGCAATTGACCCTATCTGGTTCTGTTTCTTTATGTTAATATACTTGCTTTCTTTTCCCATTGGTTCCCTAGAGTCTCCTGAACCTGTGCTCTGTATACAATATATACTATTACATAAACTTGTATGTTCACAAACTATCTGATGTTCATCTGCATTGCATTATTAGCATCACCCCCTCATATTAAGACTATTACTATGAAATCAGTCATCCTTCCAAATTCTGTAAAGGCATCAATAGATCAAAGTGATATTTTGTTTCTGTGTGAACAGTTTGATTCATATTCAGAGATTTTGCAATGTACAATGTTGTATAATTGCTAACATTTTATGCAATTATGACATTTATCAGACATGTCCCTATTACTTGTTTGCATAAAGACTATACATACTTAACATTGTGACAGAAACCTGTAGTTAAAAATTCCTTTTCAGGTCACCAAAGTACCACCACGACTTGGAATAAAAGTTAGAAATTGTAATTCCTTTATTAGATAGAATAGTAAGCGCTTTCGGGTTTTAACCAAACCTTTCTTTGGACATATAGCTAATGACAATTTTCAGAGTATATTTAAATGAAAAAAAGGTGCCAAAAAGGCTTTAGAACCACTTTTAAAAACTCAGTAAATACCATTGAAGCCCACTACATGGTACTAAAGACAAACTTTTCAATGGAAATTCACAGTGAATGTCAAATAAATCGTCTACTTTGTTTCTAAAATGTATATAAAATGTATATAAAAAACCCAGATTTGATGAATATGCTTCACCTCAAAAAATCTAGATCCATCAGAGCCACAGCTGGCCTTGTTCAAGAGAAATCTTGACCAATGGATGGGGATACATTCTGAAACAATTATCTACTATGATATCCATTTACTCCCAAAACTGTTCAAATGCAAACTTGCTATTAATTACATATCTAGAAACTCATCAAATAAAATATATATGAATATAACTATACTAAAGAAAAATACTCATACATAAATATTATGCCCAATTAATAAACTCTCTAACCTATATAAATACAATATACATGACTCAATTTGATTGATAATCATAAGACCCACCAGTAGAATAGAATATATATATACATACATGTGTATATATAGAAGAATTCTAAACATCTAAAAAACATTTAAAAGCATTGTCATTAGGCTTATATTCATATACATAAATAATCAGATCATATATACATGTGCATGAATTCACAAAATGTATATGAATAAACACATATATATCAAAACATATAGAAGTACAATTTAATATAAACATATAACAATAAAGTTGCTGATTACTTAAAAAGTACATAAATAAGCTACAATCTATCTATATAATGATGTTTCAATGGTCTATCTTTGAGGAATGGCCTAATCGAAATTCTATCATTTATACCACTACTCCATCTGACTGCATTCTTATTATTCATTTTGTTTCTTGTTTTTCTGTATAGTTCTTTATATTACCTAATCTCTTGTTTCTCTCAATCAACTCAACAACCATGAAGTTAAACTTGTGATTCAAACCATGACTTAAAACATGTTTCGCTAATGCATTAGTTTCATCCTCACGGTTTATAGCGTAAAAATGTTCCCTCGCTCCCTCTCTCAAAGTTCTATTAGTTTTTCCTATATAGAAACTAGTACATTTCGTACATTTAGCTAAATATATAAGATCTCTAGACCTACAATCAGCATAGTGTGTGAAGGTATATGTTCTATTACTATCAGGATGTATAAATACATTGCAACCTTGTATATGCGAACATTGATTACAAGTTCTACAGGGGTATGTCCCCTGTATTTCTGACACTATTTTGTTGACCTTTCCATGTTCATAACAAAGTAGTCATTTTAGAGACTTATTATTACGATATCCATACTTAGGTTTAGAGCCAACTATAGATCGAATTTCATCATTAGTTGTTAATATACTCCAATTTCTATTAATAATATTGCATATACTCTTGTTATTATTTCAGTATTGTATATTCAACCTGACTTGTGTATTATTTAACTTGGTATTTCCCATAGCAAATAACTGGAGTATGAGATAACACATGGTGTTCCCATCACTACGCCTTTGGTCTGTAAATAATATTTATCAGCATACACAAAACTTATTTTCCAAGATTAATTCAATAGCATGTATTTTAACACTTCATCTTTGTTAACATTTCTTATATGTAACAATTGTCTCAAATAATCTGTTCCTTTTATGTTGGATATTGAGGTGAACAATTACTTCACATCTAAGGTTACTAATCATATTTCAGATGCCTCATCACTATTGTTCATACATATGAAAAGTGTTTCCAAAAAATCTTGAGTATCTCTAATTATAGTATCTGTTGTTTGAACAATCCCTTTAATTTGCTTTTCAACATAAATAGAGAGTGGCTCTGTCAACCACCCTCTACTAGAGACAATCGGTCTCATTTTGGGATTCTGATGATTTTTATGAACTTTCGGGAGCCCTCTGAATGTTGGAACTGTTGGTAGTTCAACCAAAAAATATTTATATAGGTCAGAATCAATAATGTTACACATTAACAGGTCATAATAATTACTATGCATATTACTAATAATCTTATTGAGCTGCATAGAATTAATCAAGCGATATGTTTCATCCTCATCAAGCATTGTCTGCATAACTCCTTCATAATAAAGTCGGTCTAATATAACAACCGTCCCATGGCCCAATGGGAAAAGGCATACATCATTGATACGAACCATGTTAGAAACATCAAATATTATAAAAGGTTTGTGGATGATGTCTTTTTTCTATGGGAGGGGACGGAGTCAGATTTAGGTCAGTTTTTGCAATATTTAAAAGAAACTACTACATTTTTGAGATTTGAGGGCAAATGGTCAAGAGATACTGTAGAATTTCTTGATGTATTAATAACCAAGGAAGAAAACATGATCTCGACCTCATTGTATAGGAAGAAGTGTAGAAAAAAACTGTTTGCTTCATTGCACCAGTATACATCCTACACATGTATATCAAAATATGCTTTTTAATCAAGGACGGAGAATATCCAAATTAACAAGTGATGATAATAAATGTCAGTTCACTTTAGATACTCTGAAAGAAGAATTTAATATGAGAGGATATTCCAATAAAGAAAGTGGGGTCATTAATGATTTAAAAATAATAGACAGGGAAAAGAAAGGAAGACCTTATTTTAGAGAAAAGAATATTGATGAAACAGAAGCAGTATTAGCTATGGGAAATACCAAGTTAAATAATACACAAGTCAGGTTGAATATACAATACTGAAATAATAACAAGAGTATATGCAATATTATTAATAGAAACTGGAGTATATTAACAACTAATGATGAAATTCGATCTATAGTTGGCTCTAAACCTAAGTATAGGTATCGCAACAATAAGTCTCTAAAACGACTACTTTGTTATGAACAAGGAAAGGTCAACAAAATAGTGTCAAAAAGACAGGGGACATACCCCTGTAGAACTTGTAATCAGTGTTTGCATATACAAGGTTGCAATGTATTTATACATCCTGATAGTAACAGAACATATACCTTTACACACTATGCTGATTGTAGGTCTAGAGATCTTTTATACTTAGCTAAATGTACGAAATGTACTAGTTTCTATATAGGAAAAACTAATAGAACTTTGAGAGAGAGAGCGAGGGAACATTTTTACGCTATAAACCGTGAGGATGAAACTAATGCATTAGCGAAACATGTTTTAAGTCATGGTTTGAATCACAAGTTTAACTTCATGGTTGTTGAGTTGATTGAGAGAAACAAGAGATTAGGTAATATAAAGAACTATACAGAAAAACAAGAAACAAAATGGATAATAAGAATGCAGTCAGATGGAGGTAGTGGTATAAATGATAGAATTTTGATTAGGCCATTCCTCAAAGATAGATCATTGAAACATCATTATATAGATAGATTGTAGCTTATTTATGTACTTTTTAAGTAATCAGCAACTTTATTGTTATATGTTTATATTAAATTGTACTTCTATATGTTTTGATATATATGTGTTTATTCATATACATTTTGTGCATTCATGCACATGTATATATGATCTGATTATTTATGTATATGAATGTAAGCCTAATGATAATGCTTTTAAATGTTTTTTAGATGTTTAGAATTTTTCTATATATACATGTGTATATATATATATATATATATATATATATATATATAAATATATATATATATATATATATATATATATATATATATATATATATTTTTTTTTTTTTCTATTCTACTGGTAGCTTTTATGATTATCAATCAAACTGAGTCATGTATATTGTATTTATATAGGTTAGAGAGTTTATTAATTGGGCATAATATTTATGTATGAGCATTTTTCTTTAGTATAATTATATTCATATATATTTTGTTTGGTGAGTTTCTAGATATGTAATTAATAGCAAGTTTGCATTTGAACAGTTTTGGCAGAGAATGGATATCATAGTAGATAATTGTTTCAGAATGTATCCTTTTTTATATACATTTTATATACATTTTAGAAACAAAGAAGACCTTGATTTATTTAACATTCACAGTGAATTTCCATTGAAAAGTTTATCTTTATTACCATTTAGTGGGCAACAGTGGTATTTATTGAGTTTTTTAAAAGTGGTTCTAAAGCCTTTTTGGTGCCTTTTTTCATTTAAATATACTCTGAAAATTGTCATTAGCTATATGTCTGAAGAAGGGCTTGGTTAAAACCCGAAAGCACTTACTATTCTATCTAATAAAGGAATTACAATTTTTAACTTTTATTCCGAGTCGTGGTGGTACTTTGGTGACCTGAAAAGGAATTTAGCGTTTGTGTGTTTACACAGTGAAGTGCCCTTACCCCGAAGCTGCTTGTGGATTTATTCTGTAGTTAAAAATCCTCAAGAGCATAGCTGTTTAACGTATGCACTGTCTATTAATTTAAATATGAAGTGATCACAATGGTGGTAATACTAAAAATTCATACAAGATCTTAAATAATGTAGAACCCAATGCTATTTACATTGGCAAAAAAAAAATTCAGCAAGGATAAGGCAAAGTGTAGCCTCATCTTCCTTTAAGCTTAATAACACAAGTTTATATTTGATGTTAATTTCTATATTAAAGAACAGTTACTTAGTATTCTGGAACAAAAAATTACTCTGCCTTCCTGCAAACTCACACCCCCACCCCTACACTTTCCCCCTTACAGACAAATGAATGACAGTTTGTTTGGTTAAGAAAATAAAATAAAACAAGTATTTTTATAAAATAAGTATCACAGCCTGTAGAAAAGGAAGCAGTTATTGAAGATAGCAGGTCATAAACACCCTCTCTAAGGCCAAAACCACAGCATCTATGGGACCTAATAACATCCCAGGATGCGTCATACCTGGACTCCAACAAGAATTAGCAACACCATTGGGTACGCTTTTCAATCATAGTCTAAGTACTAGCTTCATCCCATCTGAATGGAAAATGACCACCGGTATTCCCTTGCACAAAGGTGGTGTTTCTACTAACCCTGGGAACTTTAGGCCTATTAGTCTGACTAGTGCTATCTGCAAGGCCATCAAGCAGATCATCATGGAACTTATCAACAAAGATATAGGTAATCTCCAAACCCTTGACCCTACTCAGTTTGGATTTGTCAAAGGAAGATCATACCTGTTAAACCTGGTGGACTTCTTCGACACAGTCACCAAGGCCCTGGGTGAAGGGAAATCTCTGCATGCAATCTACCTAGACTTAACTAAGGCATTTAATGCTATCACCCACTCAGACATCATTGACATACTCACCCAGCTAGGTATCAACCCTTATATCAGTAGATGGGTCACTAACTGGCTTACTGATAGAACCCATATAGTCAAAATAGGGGAATCCACATCCAACAACTTTCCTGTAACAAGTGGTGTTCCACAGGGATCAGTCCAGGGACCTCTACTGTCTGGAATCTATTTCTCTGAAGTACAAGCAAAAACGAAAAGTCTGATGCTGACAACGTTTGCTGACGACTGCAAACTGGGAGCAGTCATAGAATCTCCAAATGATGTCAACATCCTACGATAGGGTCTTAAACAATCTGTACCAAAGTCATGGCCTTAAACTCAACGCAAAAAAAATGTATTATCATCCAGGTCGATGTTCCTGCTAACTTTCACATCAACAGCAACACCTTAAGTATGCACTCAGTCATGAGAGACCTGGGCACACATGTTGATAACAGCCTTATGTTTGACCACCATGTCTCCACAGTGGTAAGAAGGGAATTCCATGTTGCTCATCTCATAAGTAAGGGCATTGCTTCCAGAAAAAAAAAAGAAGTTATCACCTTCCTCTTTTCTCATCAGGCCAATAATTGAGTACTACACCCATTTTGGTATGTATCTTTCCAAGCATCTGCAGCAACTGCAGAAACCACAAAGGTTCCTCACAAGGAAAATCCAAGGTCTTCAACATCTGTCCTAAGTGGGCTGCCTGAAATAGGTTCATAGGTGTTTACTAGGCTAATGAGCACAAGGGCCTTTTTAAGTTGAGCCATGCATCCCAAATCTCTGACAAGTTCTGATATCCTTAATAAGTGTAAGCATAAGCCTGGGAGATGAACCATTTACAGGTTACCTGTGTATATTAGAGACATAGGTGCCAAACCAGGGATGACTTTCCAGTTTCTCATCCAATTGTCCAAGTTACACTTGAATTGGGTTAGGGAGGAACTCTGCTTCACATGAACAGGGTAATCTCTGAGACACATACCTGTCTCTCCAGCATGTCCTATTTATATCACAGGCAAGGTTTAAGTCTTTAAAATAGGTAATTCTGGTGCTGTTTGTTTTTTGGACATGCAGGAGGTCCATCAGAGTGGGGTTTGACAATGCCCTGTATGCCAGGCATAGATCTCCCCTCAAATGCCTGTAAGAGACAGAATACAAGGATAAAGATTTGAGGAGGTCTGCATAGGACATTTTACTTACGCCCTGTATTCTTTTAGTGAGGAATCTTTGTGGACACTCCAATTGCTGGATATGCCTGGTTAGGTATATACCAAAGGGGACACTGCACTCAATGATGGGTATGACAAAAATCAAATACAGTGGAACAATGACTTCATTGGACTTTGATGCCATACCTTTGTTTATAAGTTGTGCAGCACAGAATGACTTCCTCACCACTGTAGACATATGATGGTCAAAGGCTAGATTACTATCTACGTGTGTCCCTAAGTCCCTGACTACCCTGACTACTGGGTCAACTCTAAGGGGTGTGTTGTCAATATGATAGTTAACAGGGATGGATGACTTCCGAAAGGATGCTATTACGCATTTCTTGGCATTTAGTTTTAGTCCTTGACTCTGACACCAGTTATTTGCCTGTGTCAGCCCCTCCTGGAGAACATTTGTGTCAGTGTGAGATTCAATGACAGCTCCTAATTTGCAATCATCTGCAAATTAAGGCAGCCAGAGACCACTGATATTGACCTTGACTTCTGAGAAGTAAATGCCAAAAAGAAGCATTCCAAGGACTGATCCCTGAGGGACTCCACTTGTGACTGGCCTCTTTGTAGAGATCGACTCCCCAATTCTAACTTCCTGCCTCCTGTCTGTGAACCAGTTGGCTATCCACCGGGTGACATACAGGTTTGTATGTAACCTCTTGAGTTTGTCAACAATGTCTGAATGGGGTATTGTGTCAATTGCCTTGCCAGGTCTTGCCTTGGTAGGCAGTGTGAATGATTTTGCCCTCATCCATTGCTTTGGTGACCTTCTCAAAGAAATCCACATAAGTTGACAACAGCCTTGATCTGCCCTTGACAAAACCAAACTAGGTTGGGTCCAGTGTCTGGAGGTTTACTATATCTCTATTGATCATCTCCATGATAATTCTTTCCATGGCTTTACATATAAGACTAGTGAGACATATGGGTCTGTAGTTCCCAAGGTCTGTAGATGGCCCACCTTTGTGTAGAGGGATGACTGTTGCCTTTCTCCATTCATGAGGCAAGGAGCCTGCTTAGAAGTTACAGTTAAATAGCAGTTCAAGAGGCCCTGACATGTCACGTTTCATGCTATTTAGAAGATATCCTTGGGATATAATCTGGGCCCATTCATGCAGTGTTCTTGGTCCCTTGTGATAGTAGGGGAAGTTAAATTTGATATTTCCTGAGGGAAAGTTTTGGGGGAGAGAGGGGCATAGTTGGTGCTGCATTTATCAGCCAGGAGGTTTGCTATATATTCTGGCTCAGTATACGTGGCTCCATTTACAATGAGCTATGCACACAATTGTGTATTGCCTTTGAGTTTTCAGGCATAGCTAAACAATGCTTTGTGGTTGTTCTTGGCCTGGGAGGCCAAGCTTACCTAAAATTTGGCTTTGGTAGACTTTGTCTTTCGAGTTGTTTGTTTAATTTGATGAGAGGGCTTTTATCCTGCTGGGTGCTGCACCTCCTAATTTTTATCATGATTTTCTTCCTCCTGTTATACAGCCTATTGATTTTGTGATTCCACCAGGATGGCTTGTTTTTTGAGTTAGTTCTGTACTTCTTCCTGGTGGGCACAGCTGCCTCTATGCAACTATTAACATGCTTGTACAGGGTTTCTATGAACAGTTCTGCATAGGCAATAGTGTTCTCAGGGTTTATGGGGGCTTGAAATTTGACCAGGTTCTCACTTAATAGTGGGATGTTAGCCTTAGAATAGTTCCTGAATGTTCCAGGTTTAGCTGTGGGTCCAGATTTAATTTTTACTTCAAAGGAGACAATTTTGTGGTCTGACCTTACCAAGAAAAGCATTACAGTAGGGGGTGTGCAGCATTCTCCCATATTAGTGAGGGCCAGATCCAGTATGGCTGCACTCCTGGTTGGTATATTGACTATCTGGTCCAGGGAGTTTGTTTTTACAAAATGTAGGCATCTCTGTGTGTGTACATTTGGTGTCATATAGAATTCCCAGTTAATAGGAGTGTGTGTAGGCTGCCAGCCCACCTAGCTAGAATTTTGTAAATAATTCCATCATTGTAAATATTAATATGATCCAGAGGCTTGTCTACAAATGTAAGTAACCTGTATGTTATGTGCTGAGCTTCAAAAATGTTATCACATTGCATCCTGCTGAAAAAGAGCAGAAATGTATATGGACTATATGCCTGTGCAAATGTATGTTTTCATAGTAGCAATGAAATTAGGACATACAGAGTTAACTTTCAAACTCTGAGAAAATAAGTAAAGAGTTTTATGACTGTGTTTACCACAGCTAGAAGACAGAATGTCTACAGGTAGAGTTTCTTTCTATTGTCGACACAGAGATAATTTTTAGATTTCACATGTAAAGTGTTTTTGTATTGCTCTGTGTCTTCCTAGCAGCTGTACATCTGAGAGAGAAGCATTTTTCCACAGACACGTTAAATTTTAAGTTCCTGTTAGCATGGGAACTAATGCAGAAGTGACAAGAATGATGTAATCTGAGATAACCCAGCAGAAGTGTTTGATAGTAATTTAAGAACTATCTCTCAGAGAAAGCCTGTCCATTTTGTGTTTGTCTCTGGACCTGTAAACATCCATTCAGCACTTGCAATTGCCTGCATCTGTAAGTAAGACTTAGATCATGGTATTTCTCTTAGAGATAGAAAGGAAAATAGTAAGATCAGTCTAGATGTTTCTGTATTTATGTGGGACTATTCTGCAATGTTGTTTTAAAGTATTTTCTGTGATTCTGAACTCTGTGGGTATTGAGTATTGTCTTGTTCTGTTATTATTTATTATTAAATATATTTAAACCTTTTAATTGCGGATGATTTGTGTAGAGATATGTAATCTCTGTGAGTACTTGCATATGTATTTGCTGACACTGTATAGGCCACTCCTAAATAGCCTTAGTCTTGGACACACTTACCATTTCAATAATAATTACATTACACAGTACAATTGGGCACCCTTTGGTAGGGACCTTTATAGTAGATGATAAGTAGTGGTTGGTGGCAGTGATAATACCTTATAGTCTGGGTAGAAGGGGGTATAGTTAGTAAAACTGTGCCAGCCTTCCTCAGGACTGTCTATGTGTTTGTATATAAATCAAATCTCAAAGTGTGTGTGTGTGTGTGTGTGTGTGTGTGTGTGTGTGTGTGTGTGTGTGTGTGTGAGTGCTCACACATATGTGTGTGTGTGTGTGTGTGTGTGTGTGTGTGTGTGTGTGTGTGTGTGTGTGTGTATGCATATCAATTACTTGGGCAGGGACACGAAGCACTGGTTGGACAGAGAGGGCACTGGAGGTTTTGGCTTGATCACTTAGCTGAGATCTTAACCCTATAACTGTGCCAGTGGGGAGTCTTACCGATGATCTGGACAAAGAGGAAGAAACCAGCCCCAGACTGACTGTAATCTCTGTGTGCTCTTAAGGGAAATTGTACTTTACTGTGTGTGTGTGTTTGTCATCCTCCCAATGTTCACGTCCAGCACTGGTGTTAGTGGTGAGGATTGAGGCAACTTGATTACTGGGCCAGTGCAGGAGCATCACAAGGGGTAATTAAAGTCACCCATTAATATGGTATTGGGTTGGATGGTTAGTGTTTCTAATAAGTTTAAATACATGGCATGTGTTTCCTGGGTCATAGAGGGGGACCTATAGCTTTCAAGGAAGTGGTATTGGATTTTGCCTATGGTGATTTGAACATGGAGCAGCTCAAGTGCATTCTCCTGTTTGAACAACCTTTAAGTATATTTATTTTTGATGTAAACAGAGACACCTCCACCTTTAGTCCCTGCCTGTGAAGTAGCTGGCCTAAATGTGTCAAAGGCATTATAAAATTGCACTGTTGGTGTGCTGTCCACATCTATAAACCATGTCTCAGTGACAGCACAGATATCAGCATTCTCTAGGGTAAAGAGAGAGTCTATGGAGTGGAGTTTTTTGTTTAGACTCCTAGCATTGAGCAGTAATACATTTAGATTTTTTTGGTTTTGATTTGCTATGTTGGAAGTACTTTCAGTTTGGCATTGCCTAAAAAAGGCACTATGGGGGAAGACAATGTTTTAGCAAGTATTCAAAAGCCTAGATGGGAGAGGTGCAGACCATCTTTGGCAAAGCATCATGGTCTGTTGACCATCTCCCTCCATGCTGACAAATATTGCACCCCCTTAGAATAACACCAGAAACTAAGCCAATTATTAAAGTCAATCATCTTTTGTTCATATAGTGGCATCATCCTTGGAGAAGGTAAAATGCTGCTCAATGCAGCCTGAGACACACATTCCGAGAGAGCCATGATGACTCTCTTCATATAGTCTAGGGAGGTATGTCTCAGGTCATTTACTCCTATATGGACTATGACTGAGTCATATTGGTAATTGAGGTCCAATGGCATGAGTGCATGTGTAATGTGATGGATCACAGCCCCTAATAAGCAAGTGACCATGACATTTTCCTTACTCAGCCTGGTGAGTGGGATATCAGTGTGTCTCATGATGGAGTCTCCAATGACTAGAATGTTGGATTGTGTGGTGCTTGCCTTATGGGCTTAGAGGTAGAGGCTCCATGAGATGCATCTTTATGTGTTGATGTGGGTGTTGTTTTGAAAGAGTGCATTTGGGGATGCTGAGGGTATTTGATATGTGTAGTTCATCTAGGAGGTCTTCCTGGTTTAGGAAGGTTGCATTTAATTGCCTCAGCAAATGTGGATCAATATTTCTGCTTTGAATTGTTTGCGATGAGTACAGCGTGTGTACTACTGACAACCTTACTAACATTAGGAGCACTTTTATGTGAGAGCTTTCCCTCCAGTGACATTGTGTAAATACATCTCTCACATACCATATCAGTTTGTATGATAATTAATTGGTTGTCAGTAAACATAAGGGAATTTCTACATTGTCTCAGGATGTCCATATCCACCAGGCTGATAACAGAGTCAGTAGGAAAGTTCATATCCATGGCCACAGACCCTTTTTTATTGATTAGACAGTTGCAGTGAGAATATCAATCACTGTTGGGAGTATCTGGTTTGCAACTAGGGGAACAGTGCTTGCCACTGCAAACTAGTCGTCCTATGTGCAACTAGGTATTGGAGAAATTTCAGTTGTGCTTTTACAAGAAAAATGCCACTCAAGGTGTCTGAGTCTGTACAGAGCACTGCCAAACACTTGAGGGGAAGCTAATATGTAGACCCTTAAAATTTAAGGATGAAGCATTTAGGCAGATATTATGAAGTTAGAAATAAATCAAGCAGTAGTTACTGAAAACAAAGAATTAGCTTGTCAAGAATGATGAAAAGAGGGGAGTCACAAGAATGGTTACTGCTAATGCTGGTCTCACCAAAGCTTCATTCTGTTGGGATATAATGCTCCTTTGCTTTTTCTCTCACCAGAAGAAAAATGTTAGCACCAATCCCAAGATGAGAACCAGGCCACAGCTTGTTTGGTGATCCACAGTCTTGTCACCAATGATACAAGGGTCTGTAGGCTTGTAGCCTTTTTCTGGTGGATGCCTTTAATAGCAACCAAACCAATCAGGAACGTTAAGCACAGACACTCACTCTTCAACCAGAAACAGTCAGGAATCAATGCACTATTCATCAGGACCAGAATATAAGCACAGATTCCAAGCTGTCACCTATAAAGCAGTTATTAGGCTTTCTGGTGATCATCAGTCTCTGGAAAATAATGTCCCTATACTCCTTCTCTCACCAGGAGAAAACAGAAGCACTAATCCCCCAGATGACTTCTGAGAGGCAGAATGTGGGATCTCCAGTAACTGGTGGTCTTGCAATAGATGCTTTAAAGATAAGATGAAAAAAAATGGTTTATCCTAAACACTGCAGTGTGCACTAAGCAGTCAGATATGAAAGTGGGTAACTTAAGTTTTAGCTGTTTAACTGGAGAGCCACTATTTTTAAAAGAACAAGATAGATTGAATGGGGGTGGGCACTTTTGTATTCTGGCATCAGTGGGATGGCCAATAAATTTAAATAGTTGAAGGCGACTGATTTCACAAAATGATAATTTTGTGCTTACTCACACCAGCCAGTGAAAGGAGAGAGGGAAGGGGATATATGGTCAAATTAACACAAGGAGCAGCCAACTAAAAAGACAGTGGTGTTTAAAAACACAACAGTATCAAAATGGGAGGGTGGGAAGAATTCTGACTCGCATGAGACACAGCACAGCTGTGGTCTCTTTTCAAGTATTAATAAGCAATTAAAAGCAGAATACTAGTAAAACACAATGTAAAGAAAACAAATCACAGTATACAAAACAGAAAAAGGCAATAAAGTAATACAAAGTACAAGAAATCACTGTCACTTTATTCTGTTTCATACAGACTACTCAGAAGCAGTCTCTGCCTTGCATACAAAGCAATCTCTGACCCTGCTTTATTGGAAATGCTGTGTCTCCATAAGTCAAATGGTACATGGTTTACTCACTCAACAGCCCTTAATCTAGTTGTTGTTGTTGTTGTTGTTGTTGTTGTGTCTTTTGGCTTTTCGCCACAGCAGAACTCCGGTCTGCTAATGATTGGTAGCTGATTTTTACATGCCGAGTTACCAGCCCTGACGCACAACCTTCAACGAAGGCACGCCCATTTACGCATGTCACCACGCAGCAGACGCTCTAGCTGAGAATCGAACCGGACAGCATCTTACTGTGAGGCAACAATGCTACAGCAGCACCACCACCGCGACCTTTAATCTAGTATGTGACATTAATAGAACCTGCTGGATGACAGATTTGTCTCCCAGAGGTTACCACACTTTTGGAACAGACTCCCACTTTATGTTAAATAGAGCACCTCATTGGCTGTCTTCAAATGCAATCCAGACGATTGGATGGGCAACTGTAAATTCACCCTGGGGGCTCCCCATGTCTCTCTCTCTTGGACAGGGACAATATGTGCTGATCATGGAAATAAGGGTAGAACTTGGCTAGGCTTGTAATGGCACTACAGCTATTAGCCTAGTAACTTCCTATGAACAAAATTCCAGGGTCTTCATATTGCTCACAAACTCCAAAAATCTCCCTATATATTCAATATGGGGGTCTATATTAGGAGAACAAAAACCCGACTGAGCGAATCCCAACTGAGCGACACAGAAAGAGCGAAAACCGCTAATATCGCAAGAATGAACAGAGCTTGCCATAGGGAATTCATCCCTTTACTTCAATGTAATGCAATCTCGGAGTTGGTATATTTAAGTAGGGGGGGTGTGGGGGGGGGTGCAGGGGGGCTTGCCCATAAAACACTTAGTGAGAGTTTACGTGTTTTACCTGTTTAGTTTCTCTGGTTCGATATTAGCAGTTTATGCTCTTCCTTTGTCGCTCAACTGGCATTCACTCGGGTTTTCATTCTCCTAATATAGAACCCAATAGGGATATCTGATATTTTCTGTACCAAAATGCATAGCCTTAGTTTTACCAAAATTAAATGAAATTTCATTTCACTGAGCCCATTCACATAATTTATCTAAATAAGTTTGCAATTCCTGATGATCTTCTATTGATGTAACCATCCCTGCAATTTTAGCATCATCTGCAAATTTTTCCTCCCAACATTTGGACTCATGGAGAAAACTTGTCATAAATACATGAAATAAGAAGGTCCCCAGTATGGATCCCGAAGGGACACCTTTATTGATTCTTTTTATTTTTTTTTTATCCAATTCTGTGACTATGACCTCAGTCTTTCCCATTATCCAACCAGTTAGCAATCCACCTAACCAAATACTTGTTGAATGTCCATTGTGACAAAGATTTCAAAAGAGTTGTGAGGAACAGAATTAAAGGCTTTAGCTAAGGCAGTATAAATTACATCAACTGGTAACTTTTAAACAAAGGCTCTTATGATTACTACAGAGTTCCCAGACGTAAGGTTATGCTAGAACATATCAGAATAACTTTGGAATTCTGATTCCATCAGTATTAATAATGTAAGACATTCAATAGTTTTACCAATTATGCTTTTTAGACTTATTGGCCTAAAATTATACACACTGTGTGAAGACAAGCCTTTATGTATTGGAATAATATTCTAACCTTTCCAATAACAAGGGAAATGCCCAGATATAAAACTGTTTTGGAATAAGTAGGTTCCAGTATTACCATCATGATACCCTTCATAAAGAACCAATTAATGTCATATGGGCCTGGACAGGATTGCTGTTTAATTTTCCATAAAACGTTTAGAACCCATTCCTTCATTACTAGAGGGGCAGTATATTCATGGTTAACAACAAAGAAATTTAGGAGAAAGGTTTCCATTCAGTTGGGTAAGAAAAAAGCTGGCAAAACTCTCAACCAATTCAAACAAGTCTGAAACAACTTTTCCATCAAAATTCATATATTCTCATAACACACTCTCCTACATTCACTCAATTAAAGAAGGATTTCTTGTTATCTAAAACATGTGCACCCAACTTATCATACTATCTTTTGGCTCAACTAATTTGTTTTCTTACTGCTATAACCATTTCTCTATATACATTCTGGTTAGTTCTGCCTGGATTCCTCCTCATACTCTGCCAACATCTTTTTGTTTTCTTATTAAGCATGTGTGCCACCTTTATATTCAACGGGGGGGGGGGGGGCCCTAGATTTCTTTCCATAATCATCTTTTTCACTGGGACAAAGATTAATACAGTATTTTGAATTTTACTACAGAGGATGTCCCACATTTCTTGAACACTCTTACCAACTGTAGTTCTTTAAATATTTTTTACAGCTAAATGAATGAATGAATAAATGAATAAATAAATAGCAGTTCTGGCCTGAGTCTAATTTTCCTTATTGCAGTTGCTCTTTTTCATTTGGATTTAATATATTATTAATATATATTAGTAAAACCCTTTTCTCAGTGAATACCTACGACATGAAGTACCACTAACTCAGGCAGATGGTATCTAAATTTAACATCCAATCTAAAGGATAGCACCACAGGAGTATGGCTACCTATTTTGCTAGGTTACTGTGCCCAAACTGAAATATGAATATATTTTCCATAGGGGCAATATTGACTACAGCCTTCTGAACTTCCAAAAAAGATGTATGTGCTACATGTTGAGCCAATGATACCATCAAACGCACTGCCATATCAACAATAGACAATTCTTATTTATGTTGCACTATTTCATGATCATTAAAATATGTGCGTAAAATATTCTCATAGCTTAATTTCACATTTGTATATCTATATGTTCCACTCAATTAAACTCACCTTTTGCAATTTCAGAAAGTGTTGGCCCATGTTTATACTCTGTAATTTTCTCACCAGTTTGAACTTCCTTGGTTAAAACAATTAATTCAGATAATCTATGTTTCTTATTTGCCGCTTTCATTTGAGATCTTGGCATGAACCAAAATGGGAATGTAGCCAGCAGGCTAGTAGTTCCAGCTATTAAGAAGCCAAGCCACCATGCTCCTACCCAACGAGAATCCTTTGGATTGATTGTTACAGTACCTGTAATCAAATTAAAATGAATTAAAGGCATATAAAAGTTACGAAGAAAATAATTTTTTCTTAACAGTGAATCTAAATATTTTTTGGGATAATTCATTTTACTTGTGAGCCAGAGACATGACCAGATTATTTTATTAGTTATGGCAATGTATATATCTGCTCTCACTTGACTGTTCCTTGATGTGGAACTGCTTCTACATAGAGCCACGTGTTTGTCCTGTCTGTTGGTGCAGAACACTTTAGTTACACACTGAGGTTTCTATGCTGCCCTCTGCAACAAAGTTTACCTCATTAGCTTTACAGTAAGGCTCCTGTCTGCAGATAAGGATTATTTTATCTTAACAATGATGCATCTGTACTACTAAGTTTACCCATGTACAATCACAGGTCACCAATGGGTGGGGAGTCCAGTATCTCCAATCCAGCCTGGCTGTATGCAGGGATATTTCAACACAGACTTGTTAAGAACCCAAGTACTTAGCGCAATCCCTTCAATTAAATAATTGTATTTCTAAAAGCAAAATAAATCCAGTTCCAAATCTTTCTCCTCCTTCAAAAATGAGAGTGACTCCAAGTCGTTCCTTTATAGGTTTTATTGGGATAAGTGCTTTCATTCTTGTGGTCTTCTACTATGCCTCACTTTTTCTGCATCTTAAAAGCTGATGCTCTACAGAGATGGCTACAGGAATCTTCTATGTCTTTGAGCAGTGCTTGTCAAATAACTGGAGCAGTGGAGCAGCAGAGATCACTAGAAAACAGCAGAAACAGATATACTGGAGCTAGAACAGTGTTTTGTGCAATCAGGAACTATATCTTGCCAACAGCAGATCAGAGAAGACATTGCCTGCTTTTCTGGAGCCCCTGCACTTGCACTTGCATTGCCTGGAAGCAAAAGAAATATTCAACTAACCTACCTCTGCCTGTAACCCATCCAGCATCTCCTCATCCCTGGTTAAACCTGACTGCAAATCAGTCATCTTCTTTGTCATGACTAGTGAGAGGGCTACCTCATACTGACTTTCACCAGCAGCTAAATAGCTGCAAGGAAGAGTTTGTACCTGTCTACACTAAATATGTTAAATTCAGGAATAAACCTCTCTGGTTGAACTCCTCTAATAATGAAGTGTAATGAAAGAAGGAAAAATAACGAAAAGTGATAAGAACTCCCCATCCCCTACCTGAGATCACACACTGAAACATAACAACAAGGAATTTAAGGGCAGTACTACAGAATATAAAGCACAGTATGATCTCCCCATCCCCTACCTGAGATCACACACTGAAACATAACAACAAGGAATTTAAGGGCAGTACTACAGAATATAAAGCACAGTATGATCTCCCCATCCCCTACCTGAGATCACACACTGAAACATAACAACAAGGAATTTAAGGGCAGTACTACAGAATATAAAGCACAGTATGATCTCCCCATCCCTACCTGAGATCACACACTGAAACATAACAACAAGGAATTTAAGGGCAGTACTACAGAATATAAAGCACAGTATGATCTCCCCATCCCTACCTGAGATCACACACTGAAACATAACAACAAGGAATTTAAGGGCAGTACTACAGAATATAAAGCACAGTATGATCTCCCCATCCCCTACCTGAGATCACACACTGAAACATAACAACAAGGAATTTAAGGGCAGTACTACAGAATATAAAGCACAGTATGATCTCCCCATCCCTACCTGAGATCACACACTGAAACATAACAACAAGGAATTTAAGGGCAGTACTACAGAATATAAAGCACAGTATGATCTCCCATCCCTACCTGAGATCACACACTGAAACATAACAACAAGGAATTTAAGGGCAGTACTACAGAATATAAAGCACAGTATGATCTCCCCATCCCCTACCTGAGATCACACACTGAAACATAACAACAAGGAATTTAAGGGCAGTACTAAAGAATATAAAGCACAGTATGAACTTAAGGTCATTACAGAGACAAGGAAACTGCAAATCTTTCAATTATGTACAGAAATTAATGAATAATGTCCAACAATGCAATTTTCTCCTCAATAATATCACACATTCCAAAGATCTAGCCAATATATTAGTAGACGTGCTAACTTTACCCCACCCCACCTACCTTCCCATATTGTTGTTCCCACTAGCCATTAAAATTTAGTTTCCACTGAAATCACCCTGGAACAAATCTTAAAACAAAGTAAAAATGTAATAAAAATGGCTTTTGTTGAGTACCTTGCTGTTATGTCTGTTTGTTATGTCTTAGAATCTCTGTCAAAGGAAACTGTTCCCCAGTTTTAACATTAACTCTGAAAATACACATTCTGCAAAGAAACACTTGTCTAAGTTCCTTTACAATATCTCCTGCTGTTTTTGATGTGATTCACTTAGTTTCTGAACTTGGTGTATCCATCTCCTGCCTCCAGCAATTACTGTCATGTCAAAGTAGCTGATGATTCCACTTCTGTCATGTTTTACACACTTTGAAGTCTTTGCTATCACTTTTTTCCTATATTCAGCTTTCAGATTTTGCTATCACTGCACATCAACCACATTCAGTGTTTGCATGGCATTGACTTCTGACCTACTTTTGTTAGCCTAAGCCTTCCCCAGCAGACTTCAGTTTTATATTACTTCAGCTCAACAGAACATTGTCTCTTCACCTGGCACTGTGAAATCATCTTTCCTTTCTGAACTCACCTACTGAACAGGTTAGTTTCTATTATGTATTGTCCAAGTTTACAGACTCCCACCTCCTAACTACTGCAATACTTTCACAAAGTCAGAGATCTAGTAAAATGGAATAATACATTCCCAACAGCAGATCTGATAAATGCACGTCAATGGTGCCCAGAATAATAAAAATAAGCTCTTTCATTTACAGACAGTGAAATTTTAAGTACATTCCCAATAATTCCTACTCCTAACAATGTAACTTGTGTTTTATGTTAAAAAAAAATGTAAACGCTCATCTTTGAGAATCAAGGCAACCAAGGGGACTATATGGGTTGGGAGGGTGGCTTAATGGCTAAGGTATTTGCCTTACAAACACAAGGTGCAGGGTTTGAGTCTCACAAGGGATAATTGGCTAGGCTTAAAATGGCTCGGAAGGGCAGTTAGCTTAGTACTAAACTATGAACTATGAACTATGTAAGATTATTTGACATGTGGTGATTTGGTCCATTCATTCTTTCCTTCCTTCCTTGGTGCACCTCCACTTCAACTTTGAAAAAGACTTAAAATTAAAAGGATGGTGCTCAAATGATTTATAAAATCCTATTTTCTTGAACTTCTTTTGAGGAAAAAAATATCCTCTTTTATAAAAGAAAAACACAAGATGCAACTATATTGTAAGAGTGCTACTTATATTCTTCCCTAAAATAAATCCAAATCATCGGAGAGTGCTTCACAGAGTTCAACCAATCCATATCCCTAAAATGATGCAAAAACTTCAAATACATATTCGATGAAGAGCAATTGGGCATTAAGAAATCTCGAGACCTGACTCTTGTTTACCTATTCACTTTCTGTGGACCAGGTCGCACCTTGTACTGTCACATTAGGAAGTTTGCCTACATGATTGATTACAACGGTAACTAAAGCTAAAATCACATCAAAACAGAGTTGGGGAATGCCACAGGCTGAATTCTTTTCCATCTGTTCAATACCTTGAAAAAACATGTCCCTGTTTTAGAAACTTTCTCTTAGATTCAGAACGCAAAACACTGCATATAAAAACGCGTCTTCCCGAATTGGGCATGCTGTTTAAATTAGTTTTAATTGTTTATATGCCAAGATGGACAATTTTAAAATAGTCCTTTAGCATCTTCTACTGCAACTTTGCAAATGCCCTTCTTTGATCTCGGCTGTGTATGGAGGGCTGGGATGAGTTTCTGTAATAACCACAACTTCTTGCTGCCCTTGTTCTTCGGCTGTCAGTTCAGCTTATATTGTGCAGACTTCAGAATTCACTGTTTTTGTCTGTATTTCATTTCAAGTGTCAAGCTTCAGTGCTCTTGTAAACTGGGTAGCACTACTTGTCAGCCTCATCACATTCCTGTCATCCTCAACAATGGCTGCCTCTCCATTAAAAGAGGTTTTGAAGGGAGATTCCCACTGGGGTTCTGCACCTAGCTTCAGCCTCCTGTTCCCAGACAGGATATTCCTGGCTCAGCTCATCCATGACAAGAGTGACTACCTCAGGACTCAGGTACGAATATAGTGCTCAGCCTTCCATCTACAAAATATTGTGCAATACCTTTGATGATGTAGTCCAAATGGGCAAAATGTGGAACAGTTACTAAGGACTTAATAACAACTTCACTTAGAAAATTCACATCATTGTTAAAATGTGTCACGTTATGCTTTAAATGTATTATTTTGATGTATTGATATGTCAGAATTATTTATAATTGATGTCAGTTTTAAAAAAAAACATTGTTAAGTAGTGACTGTGTGGCAGACTCTTACAATGTGAACAGTGTGGAACATGAACACATTAAGACTCAAAATGAGGTGTAGCACAAGACAAGGCAAAACCAAGCTTTGTTTATGCTGCTGTGAAACCTATAGTGTTTGTTATGAGTTCCCTGTAGCACATAGGTTCATAGGTTCATGGGTTGGTACTAGGCTATTGGTACTAGGGCTTATACAAGCCTAGCCATAACAATTCCCTGGCTATTTCTTCCCACACTATTTACTTCCTGGACCCCTGTCTAGCAGGGCGACTGATGTGATCCCCGGGGTGAATTTCCTTTCTCCCATCCAATCATCAAGGTTCCTTTTGAAGAGGGTCAAAGAGGCACTCTGCTTGACATGTATGGGCAGTCTATTCCAGTGTCTAGGGAGTCCCTGGGTCAGGAACCTATCCCTCCAGCATATTTTGTTTATTGTGATGACAAGGTTCAGATCCCTGGAGCGTGTGGCTCTGAGGGATTAGGATTTCTTTAAGTGTAGGATGTCCAACAGCTCTGGGTTTGACATGGCCTTGTATGTTAAGCAGAGATCGCCTCTGAGTAGACAATATGCACCAGAGTATAGTTGGAGTCTTTTAAGGTGGTCAGCATAGGGCATCTGCTTTAGGACTGTGATTCATTTAGTGAGGTATTTCTGCGGCATTTCCAGTTGTTGCAGGTGTCCGGAGAGGTATATACCAAATGGGGCGTTGTATTCTATAATGGGTCTAATGAGGGATGAGTACAGTGGGACAATGACCTCCTTTTTTTCTGGATGAAAAGCTCTTAGAGATGAGGTGTGCCACATAGAAGGATTTCCTGACTGTTGTGGCGATGTGGTTCTCGAAGGTGAGACCACTGTCCACCTGTGTCCCTAAGTCTCTTATCACACTTTCAGTGTTTAGTGTACTGCCACCTATGTGGTAATTCACAGGTACATGTTTTTTTTTTCCCAAAGGGGATAACTATACATTTCTTGGCATTGAGCTTGAGCCCATGGCTCTGGCACCAAGCATCTCTTTCTGTAAGACCCTTTTGTAGAGTATCCATATCATTTGGAGATTCAATAATGGCTCCCAGTTTGCAGTCATCTGCGAACTTTGTTAGATAGAGTCCCTTAGTAATGGTCTGTACTTCAGAGAAGTAGATGCCAAACAAGAGTGGTCCCAGAACTGAACCCTGAGGTACTCCCCTTGTCATTTGTCTGGAGATGGACAAGTGTCACAGCTTACCTCTCAACAATCTCTGTTTTTAATGACGTTCCTAACTGGGGCTTATAATTTAGCTCTGTCTCCTAAAATTGCATTTTTTTCAAAGTTGGATTACAGTCAGTAAATAAATCATTAGCAAATGCTGGTAACTGTTACACTCAAAGACTTCTTTCACTTCAGTAAATACCTTAATTGGCATCCACTTTTCCTATCAACTTTCAAAGTTAATAGTATATTATTTCATAAGTGCCCGTAATTCTGGACATTTTTCCTAACCTCCCCCCCGCCAATTCTAAATTAATACAATAGTGTGTATGTATAAAGTACTGTGCAAGCTTACATGTTCAGATGTGCACTAACAAAACAGCAGTCAAAGAAGCAAACACTGATGACTAACAGCGAATCAGACGATTTCCAATTTTAATTTACTTTACACATTCTACACAATTTTAAATACAAAATTTAAAATTTAAATTTAAAATCGCAGAACAAAAAAAGCACAATAGAAAACACCTTGTATGAAATGAAACATCATGCAAGGAGGACATATTAAGATTAACAGACAAATGCACACACTTAATGACCCACACAAGAGTTGGAAGGTGTGAACAAATGAGCCCCCAATATAATACGAACAACGTACTAGTCTTTTCAATGTTGTTTAAATCAACAGGGATGGGGACCGAATGATGGACAGAAGAATATGCCAGTCTTCTGCATACTGCGTGTTAATTTCCTTTTACCTGAATACTTTGACATCCTTATCCTTATCATACTTATTAACATGTAAACCCATGTTCAAGTGCAGTCTTTCCATGGGCAGCACAGTTCCAGGTGCTGTGATAATGACTAAAAGTAAATGTTGTTTGTTATGATGGGCAGCATATCCAGAATAGGCAAACACAAGCAGATGCAGACATCTCTACTACTCCAATCCTTAAATACACACAACCCTGATGCAAAATAAGTCCCTTGTAACTTTTTCTTAATTTGATAAAATGCCTCCCCTCCAAAAGTCCCGGTACCTCTTCGACAACAAAGCCGTGGTGTGGTCTGGGAAAAAAAAGTTTGATGTGCTGAATAAGCTACTGTTGTTTACATTAATAAAAAAAATCTTAAATAAAAGCTACTGTTGTCACCTCCCCCCATACACACACACACACACACACACACACACACACACACACACACACACACACACACACACACACACACACACACACACAAACACACACACAAAATACTTTATACACTTAAAGGAAACAAACCACTGATGTGTCTCTTGGCAGATCACTGAGAAGTAAGTCAACAGCTATGCCACTGCAAAAAAAACAAAATCGGGATTTGAAGGGGCCACTCAGGAA